>NC_052160.1:143944397-144062514 GCF_902713615.1 Scyliorhinus canicula
AGCACAGTGGTTAGCACTGTCGCTTCGCAGCTCCAGGGTCCCAGGTTCGATTCCCGTCTTGGGTCACTGTCTGTGCGTGGTCTGCACGTTCTCCCCGTGTATCCATGGGTTTCCTCCGGATTCCTCCCACAGTCCAAAGAAATGAAATGAAATGAAATGAAAATCGCTTATTGTCACGAGTAGGCTTCAATGAAGTTACTGTGAAAAGCCCCTAGTCGCCACATTCTGGCACCTGTTCGGGGAGGGTGGAACAGGAATTGAATCATGCTGCTGGCCTGCCTTGGTCTGCTTTCAAAGCCAGCGATTTAGCCCAGTGTGCTAAACCAGCCCCTAATGTGCAGGTTAGGTGGATTGGCCATGCTAAATTGCCCTTAGTGTCCAAAATCATTACATGTCGTTACTGGGTTATGGGGATAGAGTGGAGGTGTGGGTTTAAGTGGGGTGCTCTTTCCAAGTGCCAGTGCAGACCTGATGGACTGAATGGCCTCCTTCTGCACTGTAAATTCTATGAGACCAGGTAAGGCAGCCAATTTCCTTCTCCAAAGGGAATTAGTGAATTGTTTTTGTAACAATTGCCAATGGTTTAATGTGCAATATTTTAATTCCAACTGCTTATTGAATTCAAATTCGACCATCTGCCTTGGCAAGTTTCAAACCCGGGTCTTTAATAGCCCAGTGACAACACAACATCGAATATGCTGCCGCCTCGGAACTTGCTGTAAACACTTCATCTCTAGCTTCTTCTGTTTCTGAGGAAACCTGAAAAGTTCATTCTGTTTCTTTCTCCACAGGTGTTGCTTGACCTTTATATTTTTTTACAGCATTGTTATGAAAACATCAGTGGGGTTAAAATCTAACCGGATGCTGGAGTGGCAAACGTTTCACTTCCTTCAATCTTTTTTAGGCTTTTCGGAGCTGAATCATCCCAGTGACAGCACAGATTGTCTTGTGATTCTCTAATTCTGTGTTAGGGTGCATGACCAGGACAACTGACTGTAAAATGACTTGCTGTTTTTAAAGAACTGTGGCATTAGCTGAAAAACGATGGTTTATGGATCTGTTGCATGACCATCAACTAAAGCCTAAACACACGCCCTGTTGGTTCACAGCTGGATGCGGCCCCTGCAGAGAAAATCACTGAGTTAATGAAGCCGAGGTTCCGGTCCAGATTTAAACCCCTGGTTTGGGTGGGCTGAGATGGGAGAATTCCCAGGCAGGCTGGAATCGGAGAGAGGGTTCCCAGGCGAGCCCGGAAGAGGTGATGGGTCAGGGCATGCCCAGCGTGAGGCAGGTGACTTGGGCACATACATTAAGCATCCCTTTGGAGTTTTCGGCCTGAGCACTGCCACGAATGCAGTGCATCCTGAGACCTGGAGGAGGCGTCATTGGGTTGCCAGTTGCGAGTTAATGTTAAAATGTGGTCTGACTGTTGGATTATCCATACTCCAGTCTGGACTTTTCCGGTGGGTAAATTATCCCTGCTGTTTCGTGATCAAACGTGTGGTGAACTAAACAACTGAGTGGATTCTCAAAACGTAGAAATGGAGTTGGGCACTGTCTGACCATCACCGCTTGGTGCAGACAATATGCATTGATTTGGTGAGGTGGCTGGATTCAATGGACAACATTACCATGCTCGTTATACCATCCACTTGTGCTGTTGCCATTTATTTGGCTGGATGCAGCCACACCATTGACCCTTGACCAGGTTCCTCACATGTGCAGTGTTGCATCAGAACAGTCTGAACATGTCAGATTAACCCAGGAGAGATGCAGGTTGGCATTGTGCCCAGCAAGCCACTTTGGAGTGTTAGAAGTAATATATACAGCACCAAGCACGTGTCTCTTCTTCCAACCACACCATTAGCAGTGGTTAGCTGAGATCTTTTTGGTTGGCATGGACCAGTTTGGTTGGCATGGACCTGTTTGGTTGGCATGGACCAGTTTGGTTAGCATGGACCAGTTTGGTTGGCATGGACCTGTTTGGTTGGCATGGACCAGTTTGGTTGGCATGGAACAGTTTGGTTGGCATGGACCAGTTTGGTTGGCATGGACCAGTTTGGTTGGCATGGACCAGTTTGGGCCGAAAGGCCTGTCTCCATGCTGTAGATTTGACGATTGTATGAAGTGGTGAGTGCATTTTCATGAAGTAATTCATTAATTAATCGGCTGTCACAGCGAGTAGCCACACCAGGAACTAGGGAGCCAGATGCTCCACATTTGGAGATTCCGGTAAATGAGTTACAAAGTACCAAGAGCATCCTTCACCCAGTTGGTCATTGCAAACTGCCAGCTGCAACCAATCAGACATAGATTTAGATTGCAGCAGCGATAAGCGCCACTGGAGAGCAGCAGAGATTGTGGGTCAGGTGCCGCTAAATTTCCAGTCACCTAAGGGGCAGCAGGGTAGCATGGTGGTTAGCATCAATGCTTCACAGCTCCAGGGTCCCAGGTTCGATTCCCGGCTGGGTCACTGTCTGTGTGGAGTCTGCACGTCCTCCCCGTGTGTGCGTGGGTTTCCTCCGGGTGCTCCGGTTTCCTCCCACAGTCCAAAGATGTGCGGGTTAGGTGGATTGGCCATGCTAAATTGCCCGTAGTGTCCTAAAAAGTAAGGTTAAGGGGGGGGGGGTTGTTGGGTTACGGGTATAGGGTGAATACGTGGGTTTGAGTCGGGTGATCATGGCTCGGCACAACATCGAGGGCCGAAGGGCCTGTTCTGTGCTGTGCTGTACTGTTCTATGTTCTATGTTCTGTTGTGTAGCAAGGTGAGTTGCTTGGGTCAGGTGAAGGGTCACATCTGCATTCTGCAGATCAAATGTGAGATCTGCCACATCCAAGCTTCAATGTTGAAGCAGAGGAATGAATAGTAAGCAGCTCATTTACCTGCATGTAAAATAAACCTGAATAGTCGGCATGGTGCACAGACCCCCTGCAGAGCTTTGTCAACATGGATCTGGTGCCATCTAGTGGTTGTCTAACACTATAATACAGTTGTTAACCTTTTATATACCAGCAGATTTCCAGATCACTATAATAACAACTGGCATCAGACAGTGCCTCGTGACACAGCTCCACCGAAAGATCTTTAAACTTTGACTTAGGGTGCTACCCATCCCCCATGAAGGAATGAGTCAACATCAATGAGTTTGAACCATACGTATTCAAACTGAAGCTCTCCTCTCCATCATAAACGCAGTCATCAGCATCTTTCAAACACGTATGGTAATGAGTTCCTTTCACCTGGCAACTCTCACCTGAATGCCACCAACTTGACCATTACAAAGCTATGTCCCCAGTGCAGATAGTGATATGAAACCCGATAAAAGATCAAATTAGTGTGTTTTGCACCATACATGCAGATCCTGTTCATGGTGTTTTGATAACTTTGCCATGAAAGTTCATTGAAATTACTTTTTCTCAACGTGTTCTGGAATGTGTAATGGGCATCAAATGTAAAAGCCTGGCTTCTGCTTTCTCAAACCACACAAACCCCATCCTGTGACAGTGGGAACGATAATGCAACTACTGTAGTGGTCACGGCGATTTTAACTGCACCTTACACAGCCGACCGTAACTGTACTGCCCCCACCGAGGCCAAAGTCCTGATCAATGTCTAGCACCCAACAATTATGCTTGAGATGCACTTGATGACCAGCATAGGGTCGTGTAGTGAGATCATGAAGACATTTAGGTGGAAACTGAAAGATATAAGGAGCATCTTAGTGCCTGAGCCTTTGGCCTCTGGGAGGCTTATATGATGCAACTGAGAAGGAGGAAGCTCTCATGTGCCTCAACAATTAGGTCACATCTTTGCTCCTGGTGAAGCTATGTTGAGGGGTATAGCTCAGCAAGCCGCTCTCAATGTTACTGTTAAAAAGTAACCTCACATTTTTAATATTTCCTTTGAGTTCACTATCATGCACATACATACCGAATCATGCAGAAATGAAAGAAATATACTCAACAAGTGCTCAAATGTGATGTAGATACATGTGATGAAAACAGTAACCACATTGAAGATGGCACCCTGTGCTCATGCACACTCCGACAAAATGCCCCCCCCGCCTCCTGTGTTGCCTCAGGGGAGGTGGAAGCAGATTGATCATTTAGCTGTCTAAACGACAATAAGTAGCATGATGGCCAGCTTCATTGTACAGGCACTCATTGGGGACCTGTCTCAGACTGTGACCACTGCATCTCTGCCTGAGCCTTTGTTGCTGCAACGTGTGGACCGGATGAGGGCCCTGCTGGTAGGGTGAGGGTGACTCTCAGTACCTTAACCATTCCTGGAGACCTGCATAGCCCTGGATTGGCCTTCAGAGGGAATTGGTGGAACTGGCTGCTGGTGCACAGTAGTCTTCCAATCCAGTAACCGCTGTGCGAACAGTGCAACCGTCCCTGTAATGGAATCACCATTAAAGGTATTCTGTGGAAGTCAGCACTCACGATGTGTGGAGTGAGCCAGGCTACTGGGGGAGGCTTGTACCCTTTCCTGACTGAGGTACTGCTCTTCCATCCACTCCAAATGTTACTGCATGTGTCTCTCCATGAGATTGGCCAATCTCTCGTAGTTCCCCTTAGTTGAAAGGTTGGTTACGAGATGACACAAGTTCAGGGGCTGCAGGTTCAGAGGGGATTTGAGGAAACACATTTTCACCCAAAGAGTGGTGACGGTCTGACACACATTGCCTGGGAGGGTGATGGAGGAAGGATGCCTCACATCAAAGAAGAAAGAACAATACAGCACGGAACAGGCCCTTCGGCCCTCCAAGCCTGCGTCAATCACATGTCCTATCTAGACCAACCGCCTGTATCCTTCTACACCCATCTGTTCATGTGCCTATCCAGATAAGTCTTATAGGTCGCCAACGTATCTGCCTCACCCACCTCACTTGGCAGTGCATTCCAGGCCACCACCACCCTCTGTGTAAAAAACTTCCCCCGTACATCTCCACTGAACCTTTCCCCCCTCACCTTGAACTTGTGCCCCCTTGTAATTGTAATTTCCGCCCTGGGAAAAAGCATCCAACTGTTCGCCCTATCAATACTCCTAATAATGTTATAAACTTCTATCAGGTCGCCCCTCAGCCTCCGTCTCTCTAGGGAGAACAATCCCAGTTTATTCAATCTCTCTCATAGCTAATACCCTCCATACCAGGCAACATCCTGGTAAACCTTTTCTATACTCTCTCCAAAGCCTCCAAGTCCTTCTGGTAGTGTGGTGGCCAGAATTGGACGCAGTATTCCAAATGTAGTCTGACCAACATTCTATATAACTGTAGCATAATTCGCAAGATTTTATACTCGATACTCCATCCGATGAAAGCAAGCATGCCATATGCTTTCTTTACCAGCATTTCCACCTGTGCTGCTACTTTTATGGAACTGTGGACCAGCACGCCCAGATCTCTCTGTGTCTCTATGCTTCTGATGGTTTTACCATTTATTTTATAGCTCCCACCAGAATTGGATCAGATCTCTCTGTGTCTCTATGCTTCTGATGGTTTTACCATTTATTTTATAGCTCCCACCAGAATTGGATCTACCAAAGTACATCACCTCAGATTCAGGGCCGGCTCAAGGTACCGGCAACTCGGGCAGTCGCCCGGGGCGCCATGTGCTAGGGGGCGCCATCAGTACTGAGGTTGTAAGATTCTAAGGACGATCTGCGCATTTGCAACATGTTGCCTCCGCTTGATGGCAGCTACGCATGCTCAGTAGCTGCCCACGCGCAACCCGGAGTCACGTGGGGTGCTCCTTCAGCCCCGGCCCCGCCCCCTGTGCGGCCGCCATGTTGATTGGCCTCGGCCGCCTGCAGGTCTGGTTCAGCCGCTGGCGGCTGCTCAGTGTCTGTGTGAGGCAGTAGCTGCACGGAGGGTCCTCGGCGGGAGGAGGGCCGCAGAGGGGAGCAGGAAAAGGCTATCCGCAGCGGGGAAAGGTGATGGAGCGCAGTGCTGGAGGCCTTTAAAATTGGCACTTGTAAGGGTTGTTATGTAGGATCACTACAAGGGCGCCGAAGTTCAGCTTGCCCGGGGCGCCAGCAACCCTAGGGCCGCTACTGCTCAGATTTATCTGGGTTAAATTCCATCTGCCATTTCTCCGCCTACTTATGCAGCCTATCTATATCCTGTTGTATTCTCTGACAATCTTTATCACTATCCGCAACTCATGCAATCTTAGTATCATCCGCAATCTTGCTAATCAGAGCAGCTATGATTTCTTCCAAGTCATTTATATATATTTGGGGCATGGGATACAGGGAAATTTGACTGTCTGGAGACAGAATTGGCTGACCGAAAGAAGACAGTGACTGGTAGTGGATGGAAAGTATTCCGCCTGGAGGTCGGTGACCAGTGGTGTCCCGCAAGGATCTGTTCTGGGACCTCTGCTCTGTGGTTTTTATATATGATTTGGATGAGGAAGTGGAAGGGTGGGTTAGTAAGTTTACCGATGACACGAAGGTTGGTGAAGTTGTAGATAGTGTTGAGGGCTGTTGCAGGTTACAACAGGACATTGACAGGATGCAGAGCTGGGTTGAGAAGTGAAAATGAAAATGAAATGAAAATCGCTTATTGTCACGAGTAGGCTTCAATGAAGTTACTGTGAAAAGCCCCGAGTCGCCACATTCCGGCGCCTGTCACAGGTGAGGTCCCGGAGGACTGGGGAATTGCTAATGTTGTCCCTTAAGAAGGGTAGCAGGGATAATCCAGGGAATTATAGACCTGTGAGTTTGACGTCAGTTGTAGGCAAACTGTTGGAGAAGATACTGAGGGATAGGATCTATTCACATCTGGAAGAAAATAGACTTATCAGTGATAGACAGCATGGTTTTGTGCAGGGGAGGTCATGTCTTACAAACCTAATAGAATTCTTTGAGGAAGTGACAAAGTTAATTGATGAGAGAAGGGCTGTAGATGTCAAATACATGGACTTTAGTAAGGCGTTTGATAAGGTTTCCCATGGCAGGTTGATGGAAAAAGTGAAGTCGTATGGGGTTCAGGGCGTACTAGCTAGATGGATAAAGAACTAGCTGGGTAACAGGAGACAGAGAGTAGTGGTGGAAGGGAGTGTCTCGAAATGGAGAAGGGTGACTAGTGGTGTTCCACAGGGATCCGTGCTCGGACCACTGCTGTTTGTGATATACATAAATGACCTGGAGGAAGGTATAGGTGGTCTGATTAGCAAGTTTGCAGATGATACTAAGGTTGGTGGAGTTGCAGATAGCGAGGAGGACTGTCAGAGAATACAACAAAATATAGATAGATTGGAGAGTTGGGCAGAGAAATGGCAGATGGAGTTCAATCCAGGCAAATGCGAGGTCATGCATTTTGGAAGATCAAATTCAAGAGCGGACTATATGGTCAATGGAAGGGTCCTGGGGAAAATTGATGTACAGAGAGATCTGGGAGTTCAGGTCCATTGTACCCTGAAGGTGGCAACGCAGGTTGATGGAGTGGTCAAGAAGGCATACAGCATGCTTGCCTTCATCGGACGGGGTATTAAGTACAAGAGTTGGCAGGTCATGTTACAGTTGTATAGGACTTTGGTTCGGCCACATTTGGAATATTGCGTGCAGTTGTGGTCGCCACATTACCAGAAGGATGTGGATGCTTTGGAGAGGGTGCAGAGGAGGTTCACCAGGATGTTGCCTGGTATGGAGGGTGCTAGCTATGAAGAAAAGTCGAGTAGATTAGGATTGTTTTCGTTGGAAAGACGGAGGTTGAGGGGGGACCTGATTGAGGCCTACAAAATTATGAGAGGTATGGACAGGGTGAATAGCAACAAGCTTTTCTTAAGAGTTACAAGGGGTCAAAATTTCAAGGTGAGAGGGGGAATGTTTAAGGGGGATATGCGTGGAAAGTTTTTTACGCAGAGGGTGGTGGGTGCCTGGAACGCTTTATCACCGGAGGTGGTAGAGGCAGGCACGATAGCATAATTTAAGAGGCATCTAGACAGGTATATGAACGGGCGGGAACAGAGGGAAGTAGACCTTGGAAAATAGGAGACAGGTTTAGATAAAGGATCTGGATCGGCGCAGGCTGGGAGGGCCGAAGGGCCTGTTCCTGTGCTGTAATTGTCTTTGTTCTTTGTCCGGGGAGGCTGGTACGGGAAGTGGCAGATGAAGTTCAACCTTGATAAATGTGAAGTGATTCATTTTGGAAGGTTGAATTTGAATGCTGAATACAGGTTTAAAGGCAGGATTCTTGGAATTGTGGAGGAACAGAGGGATCTTGGGGTCCACATACATAGGTCCCTCAAAGTTGCCACCCAGGTTGATAGGGTTGTTAAGAAGGCATATGGTGTGTTGGCTTTCATTAACAGGGGGATTGAGTTTAAGAGCTGCGAGGTTTTGCTGCAGCTTTATAAAACCCGAGTTAGCCCACACTTGGAATATTGTGTCCAGTTCTGGTCGCCTCATTATAGGAAGGATGTGGATGCTTTGGAGAGGGTACAGAGGAGATTTACCAGGATGCTGCCTGTACTGGAGGGCATGTCTTATGAAGAAAGGGTGAGGGAGTTGGGGCTTTTCTCACTGGAGCGAAGAAGGCAGAGAGGTGACTTGATAGAGGTGTACAAGGTGATGAGAGGCATGGATAGAGTGGATAGCCAGAGACTTTTCCCCAGGGAGGAAATGGCTGTCACGAGGGGACATAATTTTAAGGTGATTGGAGGAAGGTATAGGGAAAATATCAGAGGTAGGTTCTTTACACAGAGAGTGGTGTGTGTGTGGAATGCACTGCCAGCAGAGGTGGTGGAGTCAGAGTCATTAGGGACATTTAAGCGACTCTTAGACAGGCACATGGACAGCAGTAAATTGAAGGGGTGCAGGTTAGGTTGATCTTAGATTAAGATAAATAGTCGGCACAACATCGAGGGCCAAAGGGCCTGTATTGTGCTGTACTGTTCTATGTTCTATATTACGAACAGCAGCGGTCCCAGTATGGATCCCTGCGGAACATCACTAGTTACAGCACTCCATTCGTAAAAAACATTGGCTATCCTCCAATCCTCTGTGATCTCACCTGTGACCAATAAGAACACAAAGATTTCTGTTAGAGATCCAACGATTTCATCTCTTGTCTCCCTCAGTAATCTGGGGTAGATGCCATCTGGCCCTGGGGATTTGTCTACCTTACTGCTTTTTAACATACCTAACGCTTTCTCCCTCGTAATAACATCCTGTTCTAAAGTATTTACATATCCCTCCGAGACACCACCAATTAACGTCTTTCCTTTGTGAATACCAATGCAAAATACTCATTAATGACCTCACCTACTTGCTTTAGTTCTATGCATAATTTCCCTCCTTTGTCCTTGAGTTGACCAACTCCTTCTCTAGCTATCTCCTTGTTCCTAATATATGTATAAAATGCATTGGGATTCTCCTTAATCCTGTCTGCCACGGACATTTCGTGACCCCTTTTTACCCTCCTAACTCTCTGCGAGAGCTCTTTTCTACTTTCCTTGTATTCTTCAAGTGCTTTATCTGTTTTTAGTTGCCTCGACCTCACGTATGCATCTTTTTTCTTTTTGACAAGATTCTCAATTTCCCTGGTCATCCATGGTTCCCGAATCCTGCCTTTCCTGCCCTTCCTTTTCACCGGCACGTGCCTGTCCTGCACTCCCATTAACTGCTCCTTGAAAGACTCCCACATGCCAAATGTGGATTTACCCTCAAACAATAGCCTCCAAATCCCGCCTAATCTAGTTGCCTTTCCCCCAATTTAACACCTTAACCCAAGGACAACACTCATTCTTTTCCATGAGCATCGGAAAGCTAACGGAATTGTGGTCACTGTTCGCCACATGTTCCCCCCCCACTGCATCTTTGATGACTTGGCCACTCTCATTCTCCAGTATTCGGTGCAATGCAGCCCTCTGTCCAGTCGGACCATCCACATATTGTTCCAAAGAACTTTCCTGGACACACTTAACAAATACTTTAAAAGTACCTGGATGAGCACTTGGCATTACGTAATATTCAAGGCGATGGATAAAGTGCTGGCAAATGGGATTCGGTTGGTAGGTCAGGTGTTTTTCATGTCGGTGCAGACATGATGGGCTGAAGGGCCTCTTCTGCGCTGTATTTTCTGTGATTCTGTGAATTTCTGTAAGATGCAAAATGTTTCTTATCACCTCTTAGTTCCCTTTGTTATTCAAACAAGATGTGGAGATGCCGGCGTTGGACTGGGGTGAGCACAGTAAGAAGTCTCACACCAGGTTAAAGTCCAACAGGTTTGTTTCAAATCACTAGCTTTCGGAGCACTGCTCCTTCCTCAGGTGAATGAAGAGGTATGTTCCAGAAACATATATATAGACTAATTCAAAGATGCCAGAGAATGCTTAGAATGCGAGCATTTGCAGGTGATTAAGTCTTTACAGATCCAGAGAGAGGGGTAACCCCAGGTTAAAGAGGTGTGAATTGTCTCAAGCCAGGACAGTTGGTAGGATTTTGCAAGCCCAGATGGTGGGGGGTGAATGTAATGCGACATCAATCCCAGGTCCCGGTTGAGGCCGTACTCATGTGTACGGAACTTGGCTATAAGTTTCTGCTCGGCGATACTGTGTTGTTGCGCGTCCTGAAGGCTGCCTTGGAGAACGCTTACCCAGAGATCAGAGGCTGAATGTCCTTGACTGCTGAAGTGTTCACCGACTGGAAGGGAACATTCCTGCCTGGTGACTGTTGCGCGATGTCCATTCATTCGTTGTCGCAGTGGCTGCATGGTCTCGCCAATGTACCACGCTTCGGGACATCCTTTCCTGCAGCATATGAGGTAGACAACACTGGCCGAGTTGCACGAGTATGTACCGCGTACCTGGTGGGCGGTATTCTCACGTGTAATGGTGGTAACCATGTCGATGATCTGGCATGTCTTGCAGAGATTGCCATGGCAGGGTTGTGTGGTGTTGTGGTCACTGTTCTGAAGGCTGGGTAATTTGCTGCAAACAATGGTCTGTTTGGGGTTGTGCGGTTGTTTGAAGGCAAGTAGTGGGGGTGTGGGGATGACCTTGGCAAGATGTTCATCTTCATCGATGACGTGTTGAAGGCTGTGAAGAAGATGTCATAGTTTCTCCGCTCTGGGAAAGTACTGGATGACGAAGGGTACTCTGTCCGTTGTGTCCCGTGTTTGTCTTCTGAGGAGGTCGGTGCAGTTTTTTGCTGTCGCGCGTTGCAACTGTCGATCGATGAGTCGAGCGCCATATCCCGTTCTTACGAGCGCATCTTTCAGTGTCTGTTACGCTCCTCCTTGTCTGAGCAGATCCTGTATACACGGAGGGCTTGTCCATAGGGGATGGCTTCTTTAATGTGTTTAGGGTGGAAGCTGGAGAAGTGGAGCATCGTGAGGTTATCCAAGAGCTTGCGGTAAAGGGAAGTGCTGAGGTGACCGTCCTTGATGGAGACGTCCATGGTGACTCTGATGGTGGGATGGAATTTATTGATGTCATCGTGTAGTCGTTTCAGTGATTCTTCGCTGTGGGTCCAAAGGAAAAATATGTCATCGATGTATCTGGTGTGTAACGTCAGTTGATGGTCCTGTGCGGTGAGGTGGTATTGTTCAAACTTGTGCATGAAGATGTTGGCGTATTGAAGTGTGAATTTGGTCCCCATGGCTGTTCCGTGCATCTGGATGAAGAATTTGTTGTCGAAGGTGAAGATGTTGTGATCCAGAATAAAGCGGATGAGTTGCAGAATTGTGTCTGGAGATTGGCAGTTGTCGATGTTGAGACTTAATTACCTGCAAATGCTCGCATTCTAAGCATTGTCTGGCATCTCTGAATTTGTCTATATGTTTCTGGAACAAACCACTTCATTCACCTGAGGAAGGAGCTGTGCTCCGAAAGCTCGTGTTTGAAACAAACCTGTTGGACTTTAACCTGGTGTTGTAAGACTTCTCATTCAAACAAACCAACAGCTTATCTAGAAATGTAACTGTGAGATCCAATATATTCACAGTATCTCAATCCCACCATAATATCTCATTACAAGTGCACAAAACAAACACTTGTATCCTTCATGTTTTAAACCTCTCAGACAACCCGGGCAGGATTCTCCGACCCCCCCCGCTGCGATGGGCCAAAGTCCCGCTGGTTCTTTGCCAGTCCCACCGGCGTAGATTAGACTAGGTCTCTTGCCGGCGGGACCTGGCGGCGCGGGCGGGCTCCGGGGTCCTGGGGGGGGGGGGGGGACGACGCGGGCGATCTGGCCCCGGGGGGTGTCCCCACGGTGGCCTGGCCTGCGATCGGGGCCCACCGATCCGCGGACGGGCCTGTGCCGTGGGGGAACTCTTTTCCTACGCGTCGGCCGTGTCAGCCTCCGCGATGGCCGACGCGTAGGTGAACCCCCCCCCCCCCCCCCCCCCCACCCACCCCCCTGCACTGCGAATGTGTGGGGATGACGTCAGCAGCCGCTGACGCTCCCATGCATGTCGGCCGGCTGACGGCGTCCCTGCGGCCTCGGCTGGCGTGGCGACAAAGGCCTTCCACGCCAGCTGGCGGGGCGCAAACCACTCCGCCGCCAGCCTAGCCCCTGACGTTGCGGTGGATTCTGCACCTTTGGGGCGGGCCGACGCCGGAGTGGTTCACGCCACTCCATCCCGCCAGGACCCCCCCGCCCCGCTGGGTGCGGGAGAATCCCGCCCTCTGTCTCTAGTGACCTTTTCCCAGTTTAATTAAATAATTTACATGCACACATACAGTCTTCTTCACAGAATAACACAATATTCCCCCAAAATATATTCTTTTAATTTTCACATGATGCATGTTACATCACCAAAGGCAATTTGCAATATTATAGATGGCAAATACTTTGAGGATTTGAAGAACAACATACAATATAAATGGCAGTATTTCACCCAATAAGAAAACAGGCATCACCTGCTGAAATAAAGCTGGAAATCTGAAATCAAAACAGAAAACGCTTGATAAATTCTGCAGGTCCGTCAGTGCCTCTGGAGCAAGAAACAGAGTCAACAATTCAGGCAAATTGACCCTTCTACAGAACTGGAAATGTTAGACGAGGCTCACAAACCAGCAATTGCTCTCCCCGGTGACGGGATGTCAATGTGTCGAAATGGAGAGAATCTCAGGTATCAATTAACTCTGGGCTCTTTCCAATCTCTCAGCTTTTCTACCAGTCACCTCGTCGCTCAATTGTGTTAATGCAAATACCCAATATGGTTTTGGCATGGATCAAACAGCGGAGCACAATGGTACTTTCCAATTCATTTGTTCTTTATTAGTTAAATATATTATTCATGAAATTTAGCTGTTGGAACAATCAGACAGTTATTCACAAGTTAATGATACACCAGAAAAAGCCGTGCCAAAGCAATAACATAGCGAAGACTAACTTTCACAACCACACATTGGGTAGAATTCTCCATTTGAGAGACGAAGGGCGTGATTCTCCGCACTCACGACGGGTCGGAGAATAGCGGGCGTCGCAAATTTTTACGGCGACGCTGGTCCGACGCCCTCCCGCTATTCTCCGAACCCCGCACAAACTCCGAGTCGCCATTCCCGCCAAACGCCTCCATCACGCCCCCGACACGACCAGAATCGCTACAAATTGGCCCCCCCCCCCCGCTATTCACTGGCCCAGATGGGCCGAAGTCCCGACGTCATCGCGCACTGTTTACACGGCGTCAAACACACCTGCTTTTTAAGTTCGTCAACCAGTCGTGCTGGCTGACGACAGCTTCGAGGAGGTTAGCGCACCGCTCAGCGCACCGCTCAGCGCACCGCTCAGCGCACCGCTCAGCGCACCGCTCAGCACCGCTCAGCCCACCGCTCAGCCCACCGCTCAGCCCACCGCTCAGCACCGCTCAGCCCACCGCTCAGCACCGCTCAGCCCACCGCTCAGCACCGCTCGAGTCTGGCCACAACGGGGAAGGCATCCCTGAGAACGGGAGGGGGTCCAGAGCGGGGGGGGAGTGGGGGAGATGGAGGGGGCAGTGAGGGAGACGGAGGGGGGGGGAGTGGGGGAGATGGAAGGGGGGGGAGTGGGGGAGATGGAGGGGGGGGAGAGGGGGAGACGGAGGGGTGGGGAGTGGGGGAGACGGAGAGGGCAGTGGGGGAGACAGAGAGGGCTCTAGGGGAGACGGAGAGGGGGGGGAGTGGGGGAGACAGAGGGGGGGAAGTGGGGGAGATGGAGGGGGGGGGAGTGGGGGAGATGGAGGGGGAGTTGGGGAAACGGAGGGGGGGAGGGGGGAGGCGGAGGGGGGGAGTGGGGGAGACAGAGAGGGGGGGAAGTGGGGGAGATGGAGGGGGGGAGTGGGGGAGACGGAGAGGGGAGGGAGTGGGGGAGACGGAGGGGGGGAAGTGGGGGAGACGGAGGGGGGGGAGTGGGGGAGACGGAGAGGGGAGGGAGTGGGGGAGATGGAGGGGGGAGTGGGAGTGGGGGGGGTGTTGGGGAGAGAGTGAGCGAGTGAGCCGTCCAACCCCGGTTACAAAATGTCTGCCACCATGCCATGGTGCGCCGGTCACGAGGACACGGCCGCTGGTTCCCCTGTGGCTTACGGCCACAGGCCACTGACGCACCCGTGAGGAGGACATAGTTTACTGGCCATTGGATGCAGAAAGTGACCAGGGGTTAGGCTGCCCGCGTGTCAGCAGCGCGACCAGGCCACCGGGACACACAGGTATCCCGTGGCTGGCGGCTGCCGAGTTGTCGACTAACCTCCGTCTAACATGTCCCGTTTCTCTGCCCCCCCCCACCCTTCTGTAGGTTAGCACGATGCATGGGAACAGAACGGCGATGTTCTGCGCAGTGGTTGGGGCCGCTGTACTGCATTTGGAGATGCAGCAGCATCCACAGCCACAACCCGCAGTGGCTGCAGGGCCAGCTGCAGCAGCAGAGGGAAGGGCCGAGGAGTTGCCAGTCGTCGAGCAGCATGGGGGGGAGGAGGAGGAAGAGGAAGAGGAGAGAGTGAGGGTGCAGCCACGGCGCCAGAGGCGACGACCAAGGCCGAGGGTGTACCGTGTCCGGGTCTCTTTCCTAACAATGACGGACATCACCTGCAGGAGGAGACTCCGGCTGCGTAGGCAGACGGTGATACATATCTGCCAACTCCTGTCGCACCTCGCCCCACGTGGAACGGGGGGAGGACACGCGATCCCGGTTGCCATCAAGGTGACGGTCGCTCTTAACTTCTATGCTACCGGCTCCTTCCAGTCTCCGAGCGGGGACGTCTCCGGGATCTCCCAGTCATCGGTGCACAGGTGTATCTGGGATATGACCGACGCCCTCTATGCCATCGCGGACCGCTACATCACCTTTCCCGAGGACCAAGCAAGTCAAGACTCACGAGCTCGTAGATTTGCCAGCGTGGCCGTGATACCGAGGGTGCAGGGGGCAATCGATTGTGTTCACGTCCCCATGCGCCCGCCTGCAGGGGACAGGGACGTGTTCACAAACAGAAGGGGGACATACTCCATGAATATCCAGGTGGTATGCGACCCCCACATGAGGATCATGAATGTCTCTGCAAGGTTCCCAGGGAGTGTGCATGACTCCTACATACTGGTGCAGTCGTTCATCCCTGCGATGTTTGAGGGACGTCCCCCCCGGCTGAGGGGCTGGTTGCTAGGCGACAGGGGTTATCCGCTGAGGTCTTGGCTGATGACGCCTATACGGAGGCCTCAGACCAATGCGGAAACACGATACAACGAGGCCCATGCAGCAACCAGGGGTGTGGTGGAGCGCTGCCTTGGCCTCCTGAAGATGAGATTCAGGTGCCTGGACCGCTCTGGAGGGGCCCTGCAGTACCAGGCCGAAAGGGTCGCTCGCATTGTAGTGGTCTGCTGTGCGCTGCACAACATCGCGATGCAGAGGGGAGATGACCTGCTGCATGAGGCGGAGGGAGAAGCCAGTGGCAGTGGTGCCAGCACAGAGGAGGAGGAGGAGGAGAGGGAGGAGGAGGAGGAGGAGGAGGAGGAGGAGGAGGAGAGGGAGGAGGAGGAGGAGGAGGAGAGGGACGAGGAGGAGGAGGCTGGCGGAGTGGCAGGCTCAGCACGCAGACACGACCCAGGTGCTGGTGATGTCCAGGAGGCGGCACGACGGACTCGGCGAGGACGGCGGGCACGCGACGCCTTGGTGGCAGCACGGTTCTCGCGTCGCATGTGACGTCCCCGCTAAACACCAAACCACCACCTGCATCGCTGGTCGTGCAGAGGGTCAACACACAACTGCCACCACCACAGACCCCCCCCCCCCCCCCTCTCAGTGTACACTGCTCCACTTCGACATCACCCTTACCACTGGGTCCAGACGGTATGGCACAACATTGATGGCTGTGTCATCGGGTGTGATCAGTGCCATGTGGAATGATGACAGCCCGCTCTGCGAAGAGCTGTGAGCTCAGAATCGTTAGAGAGAGTCTGACCTATGGCAATAGCTGAACCATCCACCTTGGTGGCCGCTGAGATCGTCACGGACACTCTATCACGTGCCCGCGTGGGCTAACTATGGGAGGGGGTGGGGGGAGGGGCAGGGACTGCACACCCGGCACCGAAGTTTCACCGCTCGTCAACCCCAGCGACACTCGGTCACCATCACGATTCCTGTGGCTGTGGAACAATGACACGGTATTACAAGTAAGGTGGAACAGTGCGTTTAATGTTAACAATTATTTACAGGTGACCTAGCCCCTACAACTAAACTGTTCCCTTCACCCGTGCCAACTTACTCAGTATCTATCTTACTTGCCTTACGGGCCCTAACACTACGTCTAAGTGATTCCCCAGATGGTACAGCAGGAGTGGAGGAGGATTGCTGCAAATCGCTCCCCTCGACTCGTTTCTGCTTGGCCAAGCGTTTCCTGGGGCGACCCGGCCTTGATGGGCCAGGCTGCTCTGCGGGCGTCTCATGTGACATTGTGCCACCCTGCTCTGCCTGCTGCCCACCCGATGCACCAGGGATGGGACGGGGGGAGGCCGAGAATTCCGGGACGTGCCGTGATGGCTTAATGGGACGGGCCCCGAAACCTCCTCCTCCCTCGGGGAGCCCGGTGGCCCCCGGGCCTCACTTTGGGACAGAGGTGCGAGCGGGGAGGTGCCCCGTCGCACCACCGACCCTGGCGCGGCCAGTCCTGGAGGCCTGCAACGGTATCCACCAGGATCCGAAGGTTTGCAGACACGGAGTCCAAGGAGTTAGACATTCCCACCAGGGGACTGTGCGACCTCAACCTGTGAGTGCACAACGCCATCCAGCACATGTGTCAGGCGGTTGATGCTCTCGGCGACTGACTTCTGCGACTGGCCAATGACCTGGTGAGACTGGGCCAAGGCCTGCAGGGCGCCGGCAATGTCGTTTTGCCTCTGGCACATTGCTGCCTGTGAGAGGGCAACCCTGTCCAGGGCCGAGGATGACGCGTGCACATTAACCCCAACGCCTTGCATCACCTGACCCATTGCCTCCACCGCGGATGCCACTGCCAAGAGCGGCACCACTCCCTACTCGTGGACGCAGTTCGACTCCTCTAACAGCGTCTGCAGAGTCTGGAAGACAGCCCACATCCTGTCATTGTTTCCCTGGGTTTCTTGAGGCATCGGCTGTGCGGGTGAGTTGAGAAACTCCAGGAACTCCGAAAACGTCTGGGAGCCAGCTGCATGCTGGGCCTGGTCTGGCCTCCGCGAGTCCGGGCCCTCGGTTGCTCCGACCTCCACCTGCTGTACCTGCTCAGCTGTGATGTGCGAACCAGACTGTGACCCAGGAGACTCATCACTAAATAGGCCCGCCGGGGTAAGTGTCTGTGGGATGGTGGATGGTGTGGGAGAAAGCAGTGCCGCAAGCCCGATGTTGTCGCAATTTAGCGCCTCCTCTATGGTGTGGGGCCGCTCAGAGTCCGGAGGGTTATCGCTGACCATTTCTGTGGCTTGTGGTATCGCCACCCTCTGGGCGTCCTGCTCCGCAGATTGGGTTGGGGAGGATGGGGCTCCCCGCTGATCGGGCACCCTCTGTCGTTCGTCCCCAGGTGAGGTGGGGGCAGATGCCTGTGTCCGTCTGCAGCCAGACGGCCCTGGTCGTTCGGCATCACGTCCTAGGGAAGAGAATGAGACGGGTTATTTAGATTTGCTCGGCAGGCCGCTGGACGGTCCCAGTGGGCAGCGTGTGAAGGGACAGAGGATGGGGGAGGTATCCCAGTGGGCAGGGTGTGTGAAGGGACAGAGGATGGGGGAGGTATCTCAGTGGGCAGGGTGTGTGAAGGGACAGAGGATGGGGGAGGTATCCCAGTGGGCAGGGTGTGAAGGGACAGAGGATGGGAGAGGTGTCCAAGTGGGCAGGGTTTGTGAAGGGACAGAGGATGGGGGAGGTATCCCAGTGGGCAGGGTGTATGAAGGGACAGAGGATGGGGGAGGTGTCCCAGTGGGCAGGGTGTGTGGAGGGACAGAGGATGGGGGAAGTATCCCAGTGGGCAGGGTGTGTGAAGGGACAGAGGATGGGAGAGGGGTGGGAGTTTGTCAGGGAGGGTTGTCTCACTTGTTGCAGCTCCGCCAACCTCGCATAGCGCGACATCCCGGGTGGCAGACCCCCCCAACAAGGTCCAGTGCCCTCTGCTCAAAGGTGGTGAGGGGGTGCAGGTTGGGCGAACCCCCTCCAGTCTTGTGCCGCTCACGGGTGAGCGAGAGTGTGTGGGGAGCGGGGTGATTATATACAGAGAGAGTGTGTGGGTGAGCGAGGTGATTATATACAGAGAGAGTGTGTGGGGAGCGGGGTGATTATATACGGAGAGAGTGTGTGGGGGAGCGAGGTGATTACATAGAGAGAGAGTGTGTGGGGAGCGGGTTGATTATATACAGAGAGAGTGTGTGGGGAGCGAGGTGATTATATACAGAGAGAGTGTGTGGGGAGCGGGGTGATTATATACAGAGAGAGTGTGTGGGGAGCGGGGTGATTATATACAGAGAGAGTGTGTGGGGAGCGGGGTGATTATATACAGAGAGTGTGTGGGGAGCGGACTTGGCCTGTTGGGGGAGGGTACATAGGTAGATCATTAAAATACAGCATATATCAGCAGTCCGTTCAGATACTGGCACAGTTTGGGGGTCAAGTTGTCATAAGACGATTGCATCTCTCCTCGGGGCCAGAGCGCTGGGTCTGTGAAAACTTAGTGAACCACCCTCAAATAACTCTGCCCCAATCCCCCTCCAACCCCCCGTGCCAGGGGGGGGGGGGGGGGAGGTGGGTGATTAAGTAAAGGGGGGGGGGAGGGATGGTTGTGACCAGGGGGCACCTTCTTGGCACTTACCCTGGCAGCCCTGGTGAGGTCGTGAAGCTTTTTTCGGCACTGCTCTGCAGAGTGAGGGGTCTGCCACGCAGCACTGACGGCAGCAGCCACCTCAAGCAGGCCTGGCGTACCGCGCTGGCAGGTTGGCGATGCCCTCTCCGCGGGCGGATGATGCCCATCCTCTGCTCGACAGCATCGAGCAGCGTATCCACATCGGCCTCCACAAAACGAGGTGCAGCTCTCCAGGGCTCCGACATCATGGCCGACAGATTCTGTGCTCGCCCGCGCCTTTTTACGGCGTCGGGCGGCGTCACGTGGGCGTGATCGTGTCATCGCCGTGTTCCGTCATCATCGCGCACGTGATTGACGCCGGCCACGTTACTAGCCCATTTCCCGGAAGTGAATATGTCGGGAAATGGACCCTTCCCGACCGTCGTAAAACGCGCCCGTTTTTTACGACAATTTCGCGATTTTTTCGCGGGTGCGGAGAATCGCCCCCTAAGTGCCGACTCCAGTACTGATTAGTGGTGGTTCCATGGTCCCGATGGGGGTGAAACAGGCTGAGGGGCCAGCCCTCGCGTCACATGGAACTAGTGCACTTCCAATTCACACCGGCCTCTGATTCGCTGGTGTCGGGGATATTGTTCGAGAACCTGACAAGCTGGAACTGTATATAATCACACCACTACCCACACACTCTCTGTATATAATCACCCCGCTCCCCACACACTCTCTCTGTATATAATCACCCCGCTCCCCACACACTCTCTCTGTATATAATCACCCCCACTACATAACACACTCTCTCTGTATATACATCACCCCGCTCCCCACACACTCTCTCTGTATATAATCACCCGCTCCCCACAACTCTCTCTGTATATAATCACCCCGCTCCCCACACACTCTCTCGTATCTAATCACCCCGCTCCCCACACACTCTCTCTGTATATAATCACCCCGCTCCCCACCCACACTCTCTCTGATATAATCACGCCACTCCCACAACACTCTCTCTGTATATAATCACCCCCGCTCCCCACCACACTCTCTCTGTATTAATCACGCCACTACCAACACACTCTCTCGTATAAATCACCCCGCTCCCCACACACTCTCTGATATAATCACCCCGCTCCCCAGACACTCTTCGTATATAAATCACCCGCTCCCCACACACTCTCTCGATATATAATCACCCCGCTCCCCAGACACTCTCTCTGTATATAATCACCCAGCTCCCCACACACTCTCTCTGTATATAATCACCCCGCTCCCCACACACTCTCTGTATATAATCATCTCGCTCCCCAGACACACTCTCTGTATATAATCACCTCGCTCCCACACACACTCTCTCTCTGTATGTAATCACCCCGCTCCCCACACACTCTCTCTGTATATAATCACCCCGCTCCCCACACTCTCTGTATATAATCACCCCGCTCCCCACACACTCTCTGTATATAATCACCCCGCTCCCCACACACTCTCTCTGTATATAATCACCCACTCCCCACACTCTCTCTGTATATAATCATCTCGCTCCCACACACTCTCTGTATAATTCCCATCCCCACACACTCTCTCTGTATATATCACCCCGCTCCCCACACACTCTCTCTGTATATAATCACCCGCTCCCCACACACTCTCTCTGTATATAATCACCCCACTACCCCACACTCTCTCTGTATATAATCACCCCGCTCCCCACACACTCTCTCTGTATATAATCACCCCGCTCCCAACACACTCTCTCTGTATATAATCACCCGCTCCCAACACACTCTCTCTGTATATAATCACCTCGCTCCCCACACACTCTCTCTGTATATAATCACCCGCTCCCCACACACTCTCTCTGTATATAATCACCCCGCCCCACACACTCTCTCTGTATATAATCACCCGCTCCCCACACACTCTCTCTGTATATAAATCACCCCCCCCCCCACACTCTCTCTGTATATAATCATCTCGCTCCCCACACACTCTCTGTATATAATCACCTCGCTCCCCACACACTCTCTCTCTATGTAATCACCTCGCTCCCCACACACTCTCTCTGTATATAATCACCTCGCTCCCACACACTCTCTGTATAAATCATCCGCTCCCCACACACTCTCTGTATATAATCCTCGCTCCCCACACACACTCTGTATATAATCACCTCGCTCCCCCACACTCTCTCTGTATAATCAACCCGCTCCCCACACACTCTCTCTATGTAATCACCTCGCTCCCCACACACTCTCTCTGTATATAATCACCCCGCTCCCCACACACTCTCTTGTAATAATCAACCCGCTCCCACACACTCTCTCTGTATATAATCACCCCGCTCCCCAACACTCTTCTGTATATAATCACCATACAACACTCTCTCTGTATATATCACCCGCTCCACACATCTCTCTGTATATAATCACGCCCGCTCCCACACATCTCTGTATATAATCACCCGCTCCCACACACTCTCTGTATATAATCACCCCGCTCCCCACACACTCTCTGTATATAATCACCCCGCTCCCCACACACTCTCTGTATATAATCACCCCGCTCCCCACACACTCTCTCTGTATATAATCACCCCGCTCCCCACACTCTCTCTGATATAATCATCTCGCTCCCCACACACTCTCTGTATATAATCATCCCACTCCCCACACCACTCTCTCTGTATATTAATCAACCCGCTCCCCACACACTCTCTCTGTATATAATCATCTCGCTCCCCACACACTCTCTGTATATAATCATCCCACTCCCCACACACTCTCTCTGTATATAATCACCCCGCTCCCCACACACTCTCTCTGTATATATATCACCCGCTCCCCCACACACTCTCTCTGTATATAATCACCCCACTCCCCACACTCTCTCTGTATATAATCACCCCGATCCACCACACACTCCTCTGTATATAATCACCCCGCTCCCCACACACTCTCTGTATATAATCACCCCGCTCCCCACACGCACACTCTGTATATAATCACCCCCGCTCCCCACACACTCTCTCTGCATATAATCACCCCACTACCACACCACTCTCTCTTTATATAGTAAGAAGTCTTACAACACCAGGTTAAAGTCCAACAGGTTTGTTTCAAACACGAGCTTTCGGCGCACGGCTCCTTCTTCAGGTGAATGGAAAGGCTTGTTCCAGAACTGTTTATATAGACACAGTCAGAGATGCCCCGGAATGCGAGCACCTGCAGGCAATCAAATCATCAAAGATGCAGAGAGAGAGGTAACTCCAGGTTAAAGAGGTGTGAATTGTCCCAAGCCAGTTCAGTCGGTAGGCTCTGCAAGTCCAGGCTTGTTGATGGGGGCGAATGTAATGCGACATGAATCCCAGATCCCGGTTGAGTCCGCATTCATGCGTGCGGAACTTAGCTATAAGTTTTTGCTCAGCAATTTTGCGTTGTCGCGTCTCCTGAAGGCCTCCTTGTAGAATGCTGACCCGGAGATCAGAGGCTGAATGTCCTTGACTGCTGAAGTGTTCCCCAACTGGAAGGGAACAGTCCTGCCTGTTGATAGTCGCACGATGCCCGTTTATTCGTTGTCGCAGTGTCTGCATGGTCTCGCCAATGTACCACGCTTCGGGACATCCTTTCCTGCAGCGTATGAGGTAGACTACATTGGTCGAGTCGCACGAGTATGCGCCGCGTACCTGGTGGGTGGTGTTTCCACGTGTAATGGTGGTGTCCATGTCGATGATCTGGCATGTCTTGCAGAGATTACCCTGGCAGGGTTTTGTGGTGTTGTGGTTGCTGTTCTGAAGGCTGGGTAATTTGCTGCAAACAATTGTTTGTTTGAGGTTGCACGGTTGTTTGAAGGCCAGTAGTGGGGGTGTGGGGATGACCTTGGCAAGATGTCCATCCTCGCTGATGATGTGTTGGAGGCTGCGAAGAAGATGTCGTAGTTCTCCGCCCCAGGAAAGTACTGGACGACGAAGGGTACTCTGTCAGTGGTGTCCCGTGTTTGTCTTCTGAGGAGGTCGGTGCGGTTTTTTGCTGTGGCGCGGTGGAACTGTCGATCAATGAGTCGAGCGCCATATCCCGTTCGTACGAGGGCATCTTTCAGCATCTGTAGGTGTCTGTTGCGCTCCTCCTTGTCTGAGCAGATCCTGTGTATACGGAGGGCTGTCCATAGGGGATGGCTTCTTTAATGTGTTTCGGGTGAAGGCTGGAGACGTGGAGCATCGTGAGATTATCTGTGGGCTTGCGGTAAAGCGAGGTGCTGAGGTGACCGTCCTTGATGGAGACGAGTGTGTCCAAGAAGGAACTGATTTGGAGAATAGTCCCATGGTGAGTTTGATGGTGGGATGGAACTTATTGATGTCATCGTGTAGTCGTTTCAGTGATGTCTCGCGTGGGTCCAAAGGAAAAAAATGTTCATCGATGTATCTGGTGTATAGCTCGGTGAAAATCCTGTGTGGTGAGGAAGTCCTGTTTCAAACTTGTGCATGAAGATGTTGGCATATTGAGGTGCAAATTTGGTCCACCATGGCTGTTCCGTGCGTCTGGATGAAGAATTTGTTGTCGAAGGTGAAGCTTGTGTCTAGAATGAAAAGGATGAGTTGCAGAATTGCTCTGGAGATTGGCAGTTGTCGGTGTTGAGGACTTGAGGCTGTTGCAGCAATGCCGTCGTCATGGGGGAGCTGGTGTAGAGTGCCGAGACAATCCATTGTGACGAGGAATGTTCCTGGTTCAACTGGTCCATGGGTGCTGAGTTTCTGTAGGAAGTCCGTCGTGTCGCGACAGAAGCTGGGGTGTACCTTGTACGATGGGTTTCAAGATGCCCTCGATGTGGCCAGAGAGGTTCTCTTTGTATAATCACCCGCTCCCCACACACTCTCTCTGTATATAATCACCCCGCTCCCCACACACTCTCTCTGTATATAATCATCCTGCTCCCCACACACTCTCTCTGTATATAATCACCCTGCTCCCCACACACTCTCTCGTATATATAATCACCCGCTCCCCACACACTCTCTCTGTATATTATCACCCCGCTCCCCACACACTCTCTGTATATAATCACTGTGCTCCACACACACTCTCTCTGTATATAATCACGTGCTCCACACACACATCTACGTATATAATCACCCAGCTCTCCCCACACACTCTCTCTGTATATAATCACCCTGCTTCCCACACACTCTCTCTGTATATAATCACCTTGCTCCCCACACACTCTCTCTGTATATAATCACCCCCGCTCCCCACACACTCTCTGTATATGAATCACCCCACTACCCACACACTCTCTCTGTATATAATCACCCCCGCTCCCCACACACTCTCTGTATATAATCACCCCGCTCCCCACACACACTCTCTGTATCTAATCACCCCGCTCCCCACACACTCTCTGTATATAATCACTGTGCTCCACACACACACTCTCTGTGGTATAATCACACCGCCTCCCCACACACTCTCTGTATATAATCACTGTGCTCCAACAACACTCTCTCTGTATATAATCACTGTGCTCCACACACACTCTCTCTGTATATAATCACCCACGCTCCCCACACACTCTCTCTGTATATAATCACCCCGCTCCCCACACACTCTGTATATAATCACCCCGCTCCCCAAACACACTCTCTGTATATAATCACCCCGCTCCCCACACACTCTCTCTGTATATAATCACTGCGCACTGCACACACCGCGCTCCAGCAGAGGGCAGCAGAGCAGAGCTTCTGATTGGCTGTTCCGGGGAGATTTGCCTACGTGCAGTGCGGTCAGCGTAAGTGTGAAGGTGCACCTGCACAAGTGACCCGAGGAGTTCGACGGAAGGCAAGCATCCAGCAGAGGGCAGCAGAGCAGAGCTGATTGGCTGTTCCGGGGAGATTTGCATAAGTGTAGTGCGGTCAGCGTAAGTTGAAGATGGTTGTGAAGGGGCTGTTCTTGAGTGACGGGGAGGGAGAGGGAACCGGCAGGCAGTGCAGTGATCCCCTGTGGTCGTTCCCCTCTGTAACAAGTATACAGTTTTGGATACTGGGGTAAACAATAGGGCACAGGTCTCTGGCACAGAGTCTGTCCCTGTTGCTCAGAAGGGAATGGAGAAGAGGAACAGAGCACTTGTCATTGGGGACTCCATAGTTAGAGGAACAGACAGGAGGTTCTGTGGGAACAAAAGAGACTCACGGTTGGTGTGTGTGCCTCCCAGGTGCCAGGGTTCGTGATGTCTCTGATCGTGTTTTTGGGATCCTTTAAGGGGGAGGGGGAGCAGGCCCCAAGTCATGGTCCACATAGGTACCAAGACATAGGTAGGAAGAGAAGATGGGGATTTGAGACAGAATTCAGGGAGCTCGGGTGGAAGCTGAGAGCTAGAACAAACAGAGTTGTTATCTCTGGGTTGTTACCCGTGCCACGTGCTACGCGAAGTGAGAAATAAGGAGAGAGAAAGAGTTGAACCGTGGCTACAGGGGATGGTGCAGGAGGGAGGGTTTTGGTTTCCTGGATAATTGGGGCTCATTCTGGGGTAGGTCGGGACCCTCTACAAACAGGATGGTCTTCACCTGAACCAGAGGGGTACAAATATCCTGGGGGGGAGATTTGCTAGTGCTCTCGGGGGGGTTAAACTAATTCAGCAGGGGGATGGGAACCTAAATTGTCAGTCCCAGTGTGCAGGATGTTGAGAGTAGTGAGGTCAGGGATAGGGTTTAAAAGTTCGAAAGAGGGCACCGGTAAGCAAGACGCTGGTTTGAAGTGTGTCTACCTCAACGCCAGGAGCATCCGGAATAAGGTGGGTGAGCTTGCAGCATGGGTTGGTTCCTGGGATCTCGAGGTTGTTGGCGATTTTGGAGACATGGTAGAGCAGGAACACGATGATTCTCGACAGGAGCGAGAGAGTAACAGGGTAGTTGTTATGGGGGGACTTTAACTTTCCAAATATTGACTGGAAATACTCTAGTTCGAGTACTATAGATGGGTCAGTTTTTGTGCAGTGTGTGCAGGAGGGTTTTCTGACACAGTATGTAGACAGGCCAACAAGGGGCGAGGCCACATTGGATTTGGTACTGGGTAATGAACCCGGCCAGGTGTTAGATTTAGATGTAGGTGAGCACTTGTGGTGATAGTGATCACAATTCGGTTATGTTTACTTTAGCAATGGGCAGGGATAGGTATATACCGCAAGGCAAGAATTATAGCTGTGGGAAAGGCAATAATGATTGCTATTCTGCAAGATTTAGGATGTATAGGATGGGGAAGGAAACTGCAGGGGTTGGGTACAATCGAAATGTGGAGCTTTTTCAAGGAACAGCTACTGCGTGTATGTACCCTGTCAGGCAGGAGGAAGTTGTTGAGCAAGGGAACCGTGGTTTACTAAGGAAGTTGAAGCACTTGTCAAGAGGAAGAAGAAGGCTTATGTTAGGGTGAGACATGAAGGCTCAGTTAGGGCACTTGAGAGTTACAAGTTAGCCAGGAAGAACCTAAAGGGAGAGTTAAGAAGACGCGAGGAGAGGACATGAAAATTAATTGGCGGATATGATCAAGGAAAACCCTTAGGCTTTCTATAGGTATATCAGGAACAAAAGAATGACTAGAGTAAGATTAGGGCCAATCAAGGATAGTAGGTGGAAAGTTGTGTGTGGAATCAGAGGAGATAGGGAAGTGTTAAATGGATACTTTCATCAGTGTTTACACTGGAGAAAGACAATGTTGTCGAGGAGAATACTTAGGTTCAGTCGACCCAGGCTAGATGGAATTGAGGTTTACAAGGAGGAGGTGTTAGCAATTTTGGAAAGTGTAAAAATAGATAAGTCCCCTGGGCCAGATGGGATTTATCCTAGGATTCTCTGTGAAGCTAGGGAGGAGATTGCAGAGCCTTATCCTTGATCTTTATGTCGTCTTTGTCGACAGGATTAGTGCCGGAAGACTGGAGGATAGCAAGTGTTTGTCCCCTTGTACAGAAGGGGAGTAGAGACACCCTGGTAATTATAGACCTGTGAGCCTTACTTCGGTTGTGGGTAAAATGTTGGAAAAGGTATAAGAGATGGGGTTTATAATCATCTCGAAAGAACAAGTTGATTAGCGATAGTCAACACGGTTTTGTGAAGGGTAGGTCATGCCTTACAAACCTTATGAGTTTTTTGAGGAAAGTGACCAATCAGGTGGATGAGGGTAAGCGGTTGATGTGGGTGTATATGGATTTCAGTAAGGCTTTTGATAAGGTTCCCCACGATAGGCTATTGCAGATAATACGGAAGTATGGGATTGAAGGTGATTTAGCGGTTGGATCAGTAATTTGGCTAGCTGAAAGAAGACAGAGGGTGGTGGTTGATGGCAAATGTTCATCCTGGAGTTCAGTTACTAGTGGTGTACCGCAAGGATCTGTTTTGGGGCCACTGCTGTTTGTCATTTTATAAATGACCTGGAAGAGTGTGTAGAAGGATGGGTTAGCAATTTGCAGATGACACGAAGGTCGGTGGAGTTGTGGATAGTGGCTGAAGGATGTTAAAGGATACAGAGGGACATAGATAAGCTGCAGAGCTGGCTAAGAGGTGGCAAATGGAGTTTAATGTGGAAAAGTGTGAGGTGGTTCACTTTGGAAGGAGTAACAGGAATGCAGAGTACTGGGCTAATGGCAAGATTCTTGGTAGTGTAGATGAAACAGAGAGATCTCGGCATCCAGGTACATAAATCCCTGAAAGTTGCCACCCAGGTTAATAGGCTGTTAAGAAGGCATATGGTGTGCTAGCCTTATAAGCAGGGGGATTGAGTTTCGGAACCACAGGGTCATGCTGCAGCTGTACATAACTCTGGTGCGGCCGCACCTGGAGTCTACTGCGTGCAGTTCTGGTCACCACATTATAGGAAGGATGTGGAAGCTTTGGAAAGGGTTCAGAGACGATTTACTAGGATGTTGCCTGGTATGGAGGGAAGGTCTTACGAGGAAAGGTTCAGGGACTTGAGGTTGTTTGCGTTAGAGAGGAGAAGGCTGAGAGGTGACTGAATTGAGACATATAAGATAGTCAGAGGGTTAGATAGGGTGGGCAGTGATAGTCTCTTTCCTCGGATGGTGATGACCAACACGAGGGGACATAGCTTTAAATTGAGGGGTAGTAGATATAGGATAGATGTCAGAGGCAGTTTCTTTACTCAGAGAGTAGTAGGGGTGTGGAACGCCCTGTCCTGCAACAGTAGTAGACCTCGCCAACTTTAAGGGCATTTAAGTGGTCGCTGGATAGATATATGGATGAAAAATGGAATAGTGTAGGTCAGATAGGCTTCAGATGGTTTCACAGGTCGGCGCAAAATCAAGGGCCGAAGGGCCCGTACTGCGCTATAATGTTTCTATGTTCTATGTGCAGGTGGATTGGCCATGATAAATTGCCCATAGTGTCAAAAATTTGCCCTTAGTGTTGGGTGGGGTTACTGATTATGGGGATAGGGTGGAGGTGGTGACCTTGGGTAGGATGCCCTTTCCAGAGCCGGTGCAGACTCGATGGGCCGAATGGCCTCCTTCTGCACTGTAAATTCTATGGTAAATTGCTAGTGTCCAGGTGATGCAACCTCCATTCTAGCACTTCCCATATTTCTGTCTTTGTCCCCAACTGACGGTTCTGCCACATCATATTTGGCAGGGTCCTTAACACTGCCCACTCGATTTCACACACTGTGGGCTGGATTCTCCGATTCTTACGACCTACACCGATGTTCTGCCTTGTGGGGGCTAGCAGCCACGCCGCATAAAGCCCCCGGCTTTAGCTGTCTATACGGACGCATAATGGCCGGGTCTATGGCCGTACAACATGGTGCTAGCCGCGTGCAGACCTGGCCTGCCAGAGTGTGCCCCCATGTAACCACCTCACCAGCCCCAGCCTACCCCCCACCAGTCTCCCCAGCCCCCACCGAAGCCCCCCTTCCAGCGGAACGGTTCCCCCCCCCCGCCCCAACCCACCGATTCTGCCGGTGTTGGACACAGTTCGCAGCCGCCACGCAAGGTCCCCAAAAAGTGAGAGGACACGCGACCCCACAACATCGGGAATCGACGGCCCGGGCCGTGTGCCCCCAGGTGGCAGGCCGGAGCGGGCAGTGTGCCCCTCCCTGAGGGGCCGTGCGAGAAGCAGAGCCGGAGCAGATCCTGAGGAATCGCCCGAGTGGAAGACTGCCGAGCACAAAGATGGTTGAGGTGACCCTCACCTCGAACACGGGTCTGGTATGTCGACCACGTTTGGAGAATTACAACCTCAGGAAACTGACGTGGACCTTCAACAATTTACAAACACTAACCCACTGGTGAAGTGGGAAACGTGGCAGAAGATTACACCTGGTCGGGCAACACCCGAAGCTGATTATCCAGCGCACCTTTGCATCTAGTGCGGAGTGGGTGACCTATCAACATTCCAGTCGGGGGCTCCTCTCTAAAGCATGGGGGAGTTGGCCTTAACGGGAAGAGGAAATGTGCATAGCCTGATATCCATCAAACCTGTGGTTTGTTTCTTCAGGCCCCACTTCACGGTCTGTACGGCACGTTCCACCCAATCATTCCAACGCCGGATTATAAGGCACAGTGTGAACATGGCGGATGCCATTCGCTGTTATGGAGGCAGCAAATTCCTCGTAAAAGCCATTGGGCTGTCCTGGCAATCACCCATGTGGTGGAGAAAGGAACGGCGCCAATTCATCCAGCAATGTGTCACATGTCAAATAAAGGGGTTCCGCGCGTGAAAATGAAGTGAGGAGTTTGGATGAAACCAACATCCTTTCCCAAATTTCCTGATCAGCGTCCCAACCCGGGGAGAGGGGCGGGAATGCCATGATTGTCCACCGAATTCAGGAGAAAACAACCATAATAATTTATCAGGCCCAAGAAGGAGCGAAGCCCTGTTACATCTGGGGGTGTGGGGCCATCGTTATTGCCTGCAGTTTATCGGCAACTGCATCTAGGCCATCCTGCTCCACCCGTGAGTCTAAATATACCACCTCCTTCGCATTGACAACACGACTTCCTTTCCGCAGATGGACGTCATATTCTGAAAAACTGCTGCAAAACTGCCCAAGGTATTTTAGGTGTTTGTCACCATCGTCCCCGTAATTAACACATTGTCAAGAGAGACAGCAACGTGTGGGAGACCTCACATTATACCCACCATGACCCGCTGGAACACAGCTCAAACTGAAGAGACGGCGAATGGAAGTCAGAGAAACTCATTCAAGCCCTTAAGGGTGTTGATCATGACATATTTTCTCGAGTTCTCGTCCAGTTTGAGCTGCAAATAAGCATTGCTCATATTTCACTCTGTGAAGGTGGAGCTGCCTGCCAGTGGTGGGGCATAGATCTTTGATGTGAGGGAGTGGGCAGGGGGGCCAAACGAGAAGCCGTATTTACGGTTCATTTGTAATCACCAGTTACAAATTACAAATCGCCAATTTGTAAGTGTCCAGTCTGAATTCATCACCGGGACCAACGGCGCCCCCCAATCGGTTCATTGACCCTGAGGCTTTCTAACCGCTGAGCTCCGCCCTGTGGTAATCACCACTGTTGTGTATATTAGATGTGTAGTAAGATCCTGTACTACAGGTACGGGGGTTGTCCCTGCCTGCTGGCTCCACCCAGTAGGCGGAGTATAAATATGTGTCTCCCCATACCAGCAGCCATTTCACCAGCTGCTGGAGGAGGCCACACATCTTAGAGCAATAAAGCCTCAGTTGTATTCAACTCTCGTCTTTGTGCAATTGACCGTGCATCAATTTATTACATTACAGTTTTCAGAAGATGGACCTCGGCATCAAGCCGGATCGCCTGCAGCTGGATCGGCAATCAAGCAATGCCAAAAAGGACTTCAACATTGGCTAGCTTGTTTCGAAGCTTACATCAGGTCTGCACCAGGCCCAATTCCAGAAGCTCAGAAGATCCAGATCCTCTACACGCGGCTGACCTCCAGCGTTTTTCCCGCATATCCAGGACGCACCGACCTACGATGAAGCCATGGCGGTACTGAAAGAGAATTAGACTCAGCGGACTAACACGCTTTACGCCAGCCACGTCCTCTCAACTCGTAGTCAGCTCCCTGGTAGTCAATAGAAGATTTCTGGCGTGCCCTAATTCCCCTGGTCAGAGACTGTGACTGTCCGGACCGTCACGCTGGTCAGAGACTGTGACTGTCCGGCCATCACGCTGGTCAGAGACTGTGACTGTCAGGCCGTCACGCTGGTCAGAGACTGTGACTGTCAGGCTGGTCAGAGACTGTGACTGTCCGGCCGTCACGCTGGTCAGAGACTGTGACTGTCCGGCCGTCACAGCTGGTCAGAGACTGTGACTGTCCGGCCGTCACGCTGGTCAGAGACTGTGACTGTCACGCTGGTCAGAGGCTGTGACTGTCCGGCCGTCACGCTGGTCAGAGACTGTGACTGTCCGGCCATCACGCTGGTCAGAGACTGTGACTGTCAGGCCGTCACGCTGGTCAGAGACTGTGACTGTCAGGCCGTCACTGCCACGGAACACTCGAATTTACTCATGCGGGACGCTTACGTTACGGGGATTGCATCAGATCACATCTGCCAGCGACTTTTAGAGGGGGCCACGCTCGACCTCGCGGCAACCAAAACGATGGCGCTATCGATGACGGTCGCCTGGCGCAATATCCAGGCCTACACCCCCGGCCACGCGGCCCACCCCTCCTATGCATCGTGGACCCCGCAGACAGCCGGTCCATCGGGGACCCCACTCAGCCAACCCTACGCCTGTGCCATGCGCCAACCAGCCAACCCCGAGGGCCCCAGATGTTACTTCTGTGGGCAGCCAAAACACCCTCGCCAACGCTGCCCGGCCCGGAGCGCCCTTTGCAAGGCCTGCGGGAAAAAGGCGCACTTCGCTGTGGTGTGCCAGGCTCGCTCAGTCGCCGCTATCGTTCCGCCCCCCGCGTACAGACAGTGGGCGCCGCCATCTTCCCCTCCCCAGGCTATGTGCGACCCATGGGTGCGTCCTGGATAAGCGGAAAAACGCTGGAGGTCAGCCACGTGTAGAGGATCTGGATCTTCTGAGCTGCTGGAATTGAGCCTGGTGCAGACCCGATGTAAGCTTCGAAACAGGCTAGCCAGTGTTCAAAAACCCCCGCCACATGCGGCCCGTGGGCGCCGCCATCTTGTTCCCCTCAGGATCGTTAGGCACCACCCTCTTGCCTCCCCCACAGCACGTGGGCGCCACCGTCCGTTCCAGGACCCGTGCCCTCCGGGCACCCCATTGCCTGACACCAGCGACGACCAGCCGCGGCTCGCCTCAGTCACAATCGGCCAGTCTCGTGCGCACAATCTAGCAACCGCCTCCACAAGCGTGAAGATCGATGGGCAAGAGATGGACTCTGGGAGCACCGAGAGCTTCAACATCCCGATACGGTAAGGCGCTGCTCCCTCATGGTACACCCTACCAATCAGAGAATCCCCCTGGTCTGGGTCCCACTCCGTGGCGATCCAGGGTACTGCATAGCCACACTCACTATCCAGGGTGTAGAGTTCAGCGGCTTCCACCTCTACGTCCTCCCCAACCTCTGCGTTGCCCTGCTACTCGGCCTGAACTTCCAGTGTAACCTTCAGGAGGCTAACATTGAAATTCGGCGGGCTCCTACCACCCCTTACTGTTTGCGGCCTCGCGACCCTTAAGGTCGACCCACCTTCCCTATTCGCAAACCTAACCCCGGATTGTAAACCCGTCGCCACCAGGAGCAGATGGTACAGCACCCAGGACAGGGCCTTCATCAGGTCTGAGGTCCAGCGGCTGCTTCGGGAAGGCATCATCGAGGCCAGCAACAGCCCCTCGAGAGCCCAAGTGGTAGTGGTGAAAATGGGGGAGAAATTCAGAATGGTCGTGGACTACAGCCAGACCATCAATCGGTACACGCAGCTCGACGCGTACCCCCTCCCTCTCATATCTGATATGTCAATCAGATTGCACAGTACCGGGCCTTCTCAACTGTAGACCTAAAATCCACCTACCACCCGCTCCCCATCTGTAAGGCAAACCGCCCATAGACTGCCTTCCAGGCAGATGGCCGCCTCTACCATTTTCTTAGGGTTCCCTTTGGCGTCACCAAAGGGCTCGGTCTTCCAAAGGGAGATGGACCGAATGGTCGACCAGTCGGTTTGCAGAGAAGTGCGTATTCTGCATGAACTGCTGAGCCATCCTCGGCTATGTGCTCCAGAACAGAGTTCTGGGGCCCGACCCGACCACATGCGCCCCCTCTTGGAGTTCCCCCTTCCCCACTGCCCCAAGGCCCTCAAGCGCTGCCTGGGGTTCTTTTTCTTACTGTGCCCAGTGGGTCCCAAATTATGCGGACAAGGCCCACCCACTCATCCAGTCCACCCTTTTCCCCCTGACGGCCGAGGCTCAACAGGCCTTCAAACCGTATTAGAGCCGACATCACCAAGTCGCACGATGCACGCAGTCGACAAGACGTTACCCTTTCAAGTGGAGAGCGACGCATCAAACGTCGCTCTAGCCGCCACGCTCAATCAGGCAGGCAGGCTCGTGGCATCTTTTCACGAACCCTTCATGTCTCCGAAATTCGGCACTCCTCCGTCGAAAAAGAGGCCCAAGCCATCATTGAAGCTGTGTGGCATTGGAGGCATTACCTGGCCAGCAGGAGATTCACTCTCCTCACTGACCAACTGTCGGTAACCTTTATGTTAAGAACACACAACGGGGCAAGATCAAGAACGATAAAATCTTGAGATGGAGGATCGAGCTCTCCACCTACAACTACAAGATCTTATATCGTCCCAGTAAGGTCAACAAGCCCCCAGATGCCCTATCCCGAGGTACATGTGCCAACGCACAAATAGACCGACTCCGGACAAAGGGCCCCTCCCTTCCACCGACCGTAACACGTATTTCCTCAGTGTGGCTGATGAGTCCAGATTCCCCTTCGCCATCCCATGCCCCGATGTGACGTCTGCCACCGTCATCAAGGCCCTCAACACCATATTCGCTCTGTTTGGTTTCCCCGCCTACATCCACAGTGACAGGGGATCCTCATTCATGAGCGATGAGCTGCAGCAGTTCCTGCTCAGCAGGGGTATCGCCTCCAGCAGGACGACCAGCTTACATCCCCCGGGGAAACGGACAGGCAAGAGAGGGAGAACGGGACGGTCTGGAGGGCCGTCATATTGGCCCTACGGTCTAGAAATCTGCTGGTGTCCCGCTGGCAGGAGGTCCTCCCTGACGTACTGCACTCCATCCGGTCACTCCTATGCTCTGCGACTAACAACACACCCCCATGAACGTCTCTTTGCCTTCCCCAGAAAGTCAACATCCGGGGTGTTGCTCCTGACCTGGCTCGCAGCTCCAGGCCCGTACTCCTCCGTAGGCACGGACGACTCCACAAGGCGGACCCATTGGAGAGGGTACAATTGCTCCATGCGAACCCCCAGTATGCCTACGTGGCGTATCCCGATGGCCGCCAGGATACTGTCTCCCTCAGGGACCTGGCACCAGCAGGTTCCACACACACACCCCTCCAGCCCGGCGCCACCCTCCCCTTCCCCCGCGCACCCAGCAGCAGCCCCCCCCAGGACCATCCATCCTTCCCCTGCCTCGCCTGAGGATGAAGAGGATTCGGCACTCTCCCGGAGACACCGAGGATCAGACCACCACCGGAATCGCCACCAACCACTGCTTCGCTCCCAACGTCACATCAAGTCCCCGGACCGGCTAAACCTGTCATTGGTTCAGGACTGTTAAAGCACCTTGTACTGGACTTCCACATTTTTTTTTGCCTCTCTATATTAAACTTGTTCTGTATATAGTTCTCAGCCACCCCTGCCGGACTCAATTTTAACAGGGGGGTGAATGTGGTAATCACCACTGTTGTATATATTAGAAGATGTATGGTAAGACCCTGTACTACAGGTACGGCGGTAGTTCCCTGCCTGCTGGCTGCACCCAGTAGGCGGAGTATAAATATGTGTGCTCCCCATACAGCAGCCATTTCGCCAGCTGCTGTAGGAGGCAACACATCTTAGTGTATTAAAGCCTCAGTTGTATTCAACTCTCGTCTTTGTGCAATTGATCATGCATCACACCCTCAATCGCAGAGGGGGCTGATAGAGCCCGAAAGAACCTTGTAGATCCACATGAATTTTCCCTGCGCCCACTTTATCTTCCCTAACCAAAAAGGTCGGGGAATTCCTGAAACACAACTTGAGGATATGTTGCCAGTCAAGCTGCACGTGGTGCAGTCAATCCCAACCCAGTAGGTTGGGATCATTGCCCAGCACCACAATAAGGGGAAAACCCAAAGTCTGACACCCGTAACCCACTGGGGTGAGCTTGGAGTCCACAATCGATAAAGGCTCATGACCGGTGTAGCAGTGGGCTGTTCAATTTCTGCACCGAAATGTCCAGAAAAGGAGAAGCTAATTGTCCGTATACATGCGTGTGATTACATTGATAATAGATAGTTACTGTTCAGAGCGGCAATCCACTGAAACTCTTCATTAAACAACACAACTACTGGCTGGTCCAGTGTTCCAGATAGAAGTCTCCAGAGTTAAGGAACATTAGAACCAGGAGAGTTCTGCTGTGAGATGGCTATGTTTAAGATGCTAGTGACCCCTGTGTTGAATGGAAAGTCTACAACCAGGAGGAGATTTGAAGGGAAAATCTTGCTGGAAGTAAGTGGATGTCCCGCGGTATCTCAACCCTTGTATAAATCTTGGAGACAGAACTTGCATCAAGGTGTTAATCTTCCAATTTCTGATCAGTACCCAACTTTGTGATTTTGGGGTTGAAAGCGTTGGGGTTAGAATCACTACAATGCAGAGGGAGGCCATTCGGCCCATCAGGTTTATACTGACTCTCTGAAAGAGCACCCTACCTAAGCCCACACGCCCACCCTTTAAGCAGAAGACTCAGGTTTGAAGCAGCTTGCGTGTCAGGACACTGTGGTCCCAGGTTTTTTTATTGAGAGAGGAAGCCAGACTCCTCTCACCGAGTGAATTTAAAGAACCAGTCGGATCAATTGGTTAGCTGGTGGCTGGGGGCTTGGCCAGGGATAGTGTTCTACCTGAAAATGGTCATTCAAAATATTCACCAGATTCACACAAAATACAAAAATATTCCACACTATCCAAGCCCTCCCAACCCCAGTCCCTTAAGGATCTTGGGTATTTTAAATAAAATCTCATTTCACCTGTGGCATGACTTTCAGTCAAGTGGGGCTGAATTGCCCACGCACTGGCCCAGGGTGTCATGACATTATCGTCCTCATTTACTTCATCAGGCGAACGATTTACAGAGGGAGCAGTGGATGAATTATAAGTAGCCTCGATGCAAAAACTTGTAAGTGGCTAAGGGCTGCATAGACTTAAAAATAGATAACTTGAACTTTATTGTTGGCCTGTTTTGAAGTCATGTTGTTTATTTTATGGGCAGCACGGTGGCTCAGTGGTTAGCATTGCTGCCTCACGGCGCCGAGATCCCAGGTTCGATCTCGGCTCTGGGTCACTGTCCGTGTGGAGTTTGCACATTCTCCCCGTGTCTGCGTGGGTTTTGCCCCCACAGCCCAAGGATGTGCAGGGTAGGTGGATTGGCCACACCAAATTTCCCCTTAATTGGAAAAAATGAATTGGGTACTCTAAAATTATTTTAAAAAGAAAAAAGTGTTGTTTATTTTATTGCAGGCCTGGGGCATTGTGAGTGATGTTGCACATTCAGACACTAACACTGCATTGGGACATTTGCAGGAAGTGCTCCCCTTAGTGTTACTCTCACATCAACCGAGATGTCTCTGGGACACAGAAATGTAGCTGCAACCAGTTGAGCTTTGGTTAAGTTTTAACAATTTTAATCCTGGATGAAAGGTTTGTGTCATAATATACATCCAGGTATATGATGGAGTGCAGACAGGCAGTGATTGACACACAGGATGACCAGTGAACACACAGAACACAGCAGCCAATCACCAAACAGGACACCCGGCCACTATAAAGCCAGAGGGCACTAGTTTTCCCGCTCTCTCGGGATCCAGCCTCTGAGACAGTCAGAGCTCGTGAGCAACAACTAGAACAAACACCATGTGGTAGTAAGATAGTCTGGTCAGGTTAGCCTCAGGTCTCCAGTAAACTCAGCATAGTGTCAACCCACAGTTAAAGTATGTGCGATAGTTAAGTGTTCAATAAAATCAAGTTGCATTTCTTCAAGTGTTGGAAGCCTGTCTCTCTCACTGCTGCAGTAAACGCAGTCCTCGCAGACCCAGCTTACCCAACACATCAGTTCGGGCCAGCTGGGAGTCTGCTGCGCACAGGGTGGGGTTCCAGGGAATTGGGTGCCATGGTGGGGTCCGCATTGGGCAGCTCGCTTGCCCTTTCACTATTTGAGGCTTTCGATTGCTCCTAAAGTGTCACCTCCCCATCGCTCACACCACCAGTTCACTGGATAGTTTGGTTGGAGGATGATTTCCTGAACGAGACTCCTGCCCTCCCGCGTGCCCAATGGAGGCACGCCAACTCAGAATTACGTACCCAGCGTGTTCTCTCTCCTCCCTCCCGATCCCAGCTTCTCATCCCCTTCTCATCTTTCTGGGGCTTGCCAGGGTCTTGCTGAAACTCCCACTCACCTTCTCTTCCACCTCCAGTGAGACTCTTAGTGGTGCCTGCTGTCCCTGGCGGTGCCGTTGATTTGGCGTTTAAGTGGCTGGCAGCTCTCAGAGGCTGGACATCCTGCCAGGTCGATATCGGATTCTTGATCTGAGTCAGAGGATTGGCAGCCATGTGGAGGAAAGCTTGTCCCTGACCTTCACCCTATGGAAAGTGGGGCCATCACCTTCACATAAAATTCCACTCCCTAATTCCACAATTAAAAAATGAGGCCAATCATTTGTATTGTGAAATATTGAATTGTTTGGGACACTGATATTAAGTGTAGTGATTTGGGAAGGAATCGAGGTGGGAAGTTTGGATTTCATTTCCAGGCTGGTGCGCAGGAAAGTGATTTTATTAAAGTTCCTTCCTCTTGTCCAGGCAGGATAGGCCCAGGCTGGAGAGTATCATGTCTGTGTATTTACCCACTCCAACATCTGAAAGTTTCTGTGTGTGTGCGCAAATAAATAGGAGACACAAATCCTAAATAAAAGAGCAAAAATGTTCAATCCAAGATCTTTTTACTTTGATTCTCATTCTACAATTGGTTTTGCCAAATAATATTTTTTCGGAAAATAAGACAGCTTTACTGAATCAAGCAAGACCGTTGTTCAAACTGTCCAGATGCTGATTCCAAAATCACAAAGTTATTATTCTCACACACTATTGCACTCGTTTCCATTAACACCATCTAACCTTTCACCTTTGTGTAATTCTGAGCTGCTTATCTTTTAATTGTGAATCACATTTCCTTGTAATGAGTCATGCATTGTGCAACTAGTTTATTAAATTTATCTGTGCTTAGTTCCAGAGCAACCATACATTGCGAGTGAATTGTGGTTGAACCATAGAAGGGACAGCACTGAAGGGAGCCATTCAGCCCATCTTTCCCACGCTGACCCTTTCTGCCAGCACAATGACAAACTAGCTGTTTATCAAATTCACAGCGTCAGGAACCCCAGTTCAATTCCGGCCTCGGGTGACAATGTGGAGTCTGCACGTTCTCCCCTTGTGTGCGTGGGCTTCCTCCGGGCGCTCCGGTTTCCTCCCACAGTCCAAAGATGTGCAGGTTAGGTGGATTGGCCACGCTAAATTTCCCCTCAAGTGTCCAAAGGTTAGGTGGGGTTAGTGGGGTATGGGGATAGGGTGGGGGCCTGACCCTTTCAGAGGGTCGGTGCAGACTCGATGGGCTGAATGGCCTCCTTCTGCGCTACAGGGATTCGATGAAGATTTTCAATCCAATATTTGCTATCTACATCTATTTAATACTGTTGCATTAATTAACCGTGGCAACAATGACAATTATCATCATAGAGTAATTTAACAGCACAAATCATAATGTTGGTTTCTGCACAGCCAGACTCGTAAAACTTGTGAGGGTCACTTGGGAAAGGATCAAATCCATTAGCTTGTCATAGTACCAAAAACTCATTTCAAATTCCTTTGGTGATGTGACGAAGGACAATGCCACCTGGTGATTGCTCACATCCTGGAAAACAAAATATAAAAAGTATTTTCATGACTTAGATTTCATTATCTTGAGAAAGATTTTCATTGCCTCGTCAGGCTCATTTGCCCTCACAAATAGTCACATTTAAACAACAGAACAAATGGGAAAATAAATGAAAATACAAATTTAAACCTGATATCAAGAAGTTCTGCTTCACTAAAAACGACACCGTGCCTTGAACTTAAGAAGCACATACAGAGAGAGAAAAGGATATTAAACAGGAGTGGGCGGAAAACCGGGGCGGTGATTGAAGCCGTGGGGAATGCAGAAGGGTTAGAGGAGTCCCTGTAGGGGGATTGGGATGTCGAAAGATTTAGAAACAGAACTTCAGAGTGTCCGGCCAAGACAGTTGAGGACTCTGCTGTGGTGGGTGGAGTGGAAAATAGATAAAACAGCGATTAGACCTGGGAGCTACAATATGACCGTTAGCACATAGCCCAACAGGAGGTTGCAGAGGAAGAATAAGGAAAGCCATGTCGGGTGATAAAATGCAGTTTGACAACTTTGATTTTGCATTTGGCCAATCAGCACTGCCTCCCAACCCAAGATAACATAAACCAAGTTAAAATGTTTACATACTTTGGGAGCTTGATGCTTCCATTATTGGTGTAACATATAACTATTCTGTCATGGTCAGAATGGATGTGTTCTCTTACTGCCCATAATCAGTGTGTTTGGATGGAAAAAGGTGTACTTTCCTACCCTTGGACTGTTTATTCCAATCAAGTAATTAACTGGTCTCAGGGGGACTGGGAGGGGGCTCAGGTCAGTTCAGGAGGGAGGTAAGAATCACGCCAGGAAGGGGGGTCAACCGGAGGTGGTGCCGTAGGTCCACTGGGGGTTTGTGTGTGAGGGAGTATCCTGTGCGATGTTGGGTCTCGGTGTTTAAACAGTTGCTCTGGAGTTAGAAGGGGTTTTTTTCCTTTTAAAAATTTCCCTTTTCCCTTTAACACTTTCAGAGTAACTATCTACTGGCAGAACCATCCAACGTTAGCGATTTAAATCACTTTTGTCAGATGGTTCCCAGCCCAATGCAATTCTCTAGGGGCTTTTCACAGTAACTTCATTTGAAGCCTACTTGTGACAATAAGCGATTTTCATTCTCCAGAGGAAATTAGCAGATCTGGGCAATTGCCAAAAAAAACCTTTATGTGGCAACATCCTTGAGGGATTCCCCAAAGCTTCATCGGGGTACCCCATAATCGACACTGAGGAACCAGGAGGTTTTGGGCCATGTGTCACACCCAATCCTCGGGTTCTCACTCATCGTCATCCCCATAGAACAATAGAGACTTCCGCGCACTCCCACAGTGGGTCAGGGTGAGTGAGCGAGCACCCACAGCCTGGCAGTCAGCTGGACACTCACACTAATGGACAGATTTCTTAATCACTCTTTTCTACGATATCAAATTATTGCTTTAACATTGTTTTATTTCTGCCCAGTGAGTTGTTTCTTTCCATCCTGATTAGTATTGTGCCAAACGCCACCATTGTGAAATTTACTCATCCATCCAGAGAGAATAAAAGGGAAATATGCTCCCCCCATTGCCCACACTAAAAGGTTTGGACGGCACGGTGGCGCAGTGGTTATCACAGCTCTAGGGACCCAGGTTCGATTCCCGGCTTGGGTCACTGTCTGTGCGGAGTCTGCACGTTCACCTCGTGTCTCTGTGGGTTTCCTCCGGGTGCTCCGGTTTCCTCCCACAGTCCAAAGATGTGCAGGTTAGTTGGATTGGCTATGATAAATTGCACCTTAGTGTCCAAGAATGTGCAGGTCAGGTGGAGTTATTGGGATAAGGTGGGAGAGTGGGTCTAGGTAGGATGCTGTTTCAGAGGGTCAGTGCAGATTTAATGGGTTGAATGTCCTCCTTCTACACACCAGGAATTCTATTCTCTTCTATTCTATTGCATAAGCGTGCCCTGAAAGCTGCTATGCTGAGCCATGACAGTGTCACCATGGATGCGTCATTGTTTACAAGGTCGGGGGTTTATAAAAGCAATTTGCATTAGAAAGGTGGAAATGGGCATTTACAATGGAAGGTGTCGGTACCAAAATGACCGCAGGAAGTCAGGTTTTGCTTTCAGCCGGTGTACGCAATCACAGTGGGGAATTTGGAGGTGGGTGGGGGTTCAGAGGTCATGTGGGGAGAGGGCAGAGGTGGGGGGTGGCGGGGCCGGACTTCAAGTTGGTTCCTCGAGTTGGGGGATGTGAGGTGTTGGGAATTCTACGGCCCTGGGGATTGGGGGGGGGGGGGGGGGGGGGCTCGAAATGGGGGGTTTGTTGGAAGGGTGTTGGGTCGGATTAGTACCAGGTGGGGTTGGGTCTGGGTGGGAGGGAGGGTTATGTCAGGTCTGTGGGTCAAGGGTCTGGGGGGGGGGGAGGGGGGAAATACTTGGGGGTTGGGTGCTGGGGAAAACCATGAAATAGTCAGGTGTATGGTGGGAGTCGTGTGGGGGAATGGGAATGTGGGGAAAGTCCCATGGGGTGATCAACCTGGGTCTTCACAATAGTTTTTTTTTATAAATGTTTTTATTCAGTTTTCATATTTTATATTGAACAAATTACAAATTGTTAGGAGAGAGAAAAAAAAAACAAACACGCAAAAATTAACATACATATTTACAGGTAGCATCTTCGTAGTAGTAACTGCGCCCCCCCCCCCCCCCCCCCCCTCAACATGTTTATTTAGTTTGGTTTTGGGCCTTAGCTAGCCATCGAACCCCCGTACCAAACCTGTAGCCCCCCCCCCCTCCCGCTACCTTCCCCCGACTATTCTTCCTCTTGTACATTGGCCACAAATAGGTCCCGGAACAGTTGCATGAATGGCTCCCACGTTCTGTGGAAGCCGTCGTCCGACCCTCGGATGGCGAATTTGATTTTCTCCATTTGGAGAGATTCCGAGAGGTCGGACAGCCAGTCTGCAGCTCTGGGCGGTGCTGCTGACCGCCAGCCAAACAGGATTCTACGGCGGGCGATCAGGGAGGCAAAGGCAAGGGCGTCCGCCCTCCTCCCCAGGAATAGATCTGGCTGTTCTGAAACCCCGAAGACCGCCACTATCGGGCATGGCTCCACCCTCACTCCCACCACTTTGGACATAACCTCGAAGAAGGCTGTCCAGTACTCCACGAGTCTGGGGCAAGACCAGAACATGTGGGCGTGGTTGGCCGGGCCTCTTTGGCACCGTTCACATCTGTCTTCCACCTCCGGGAAGAACCTACTCATACGGGTTCTTGTTAAGTGGGCTCTATGTACCACTTTTAGTTGCGTCAGGCTGAGCCTTGCGCACGTGGAGGTGGAGTTGACCCTATGCAGTGCTTCGCTCCAGAGTCCCCACCCTATCTCCATCCCAGGTCGTCCTCCCATTTCCTCCTTGTTGCGTCCAGGTACGGTGTCGTCCCTATCTACCAGTCGGTCATACATGTCACTACAGTTCCCTTTCTCTAGGATACTTGCGTCCAGTAGGTCTTCCAGTAGTGTCTGTCGTGGCGGTTGTGGGTACGTCCTTGTCTCCTTTCGTAGGAAGTTTTTGAGCTGCAGGTACCGTAGCTCGTTCCCCCCAGCTAGCTGAAATTTCTCTGTCAGTTCGTCCAGTGTTGCGATCCTGTCGTCCGTGTATAGGTCCCTGACTGTCAGTGTCCCCCCGTCCTGCCTCCACCTTTTGAAGGTGGCGTCAGTCAGTGCTGGTGTGAACCTATGGTTGTTGCAGATGGGAGCCCTGTTCGACATTTTGGTCAGGCCAAGTTGCTGCCGCAGTTGGTTCCAGGATTGGAGGGTGGCTGTCACCACTGGGCTGCTGGAGTGTTTTTTGGGTGGGGATGGGAGTGCTGCCGTGGCGAGGGCCCGGAGGGAGGTTCCCATGCAGGAGGCCTCCTCCGCACGCACCCACTCAGCTTCTGGCTCCTGGATCCATCCCCTTACTCGCTCGGCTGTTGCTGCCCAGTGGTAGAATTGTAGATTCGGGAGGGCTAGCCCTCCCCTGGTTTTTGTTTTTTGTAAGACCTTCTTTGGGATCCTAGCATTTTTACCCCCCCATACGAACGCCATGATGAGTTTGTCCAGCGCTTTGAAAAAGGCCTTGGGGATGTAGATCGGAATGGATCTAAACAGGAAGAGGAACCTGGGCAGTACGTTCATTTTGATCGTCTGAACTCTCCCCGCGAGGGAGAGCGGGAGTGTGTTCCATCTTTGCAGGTCCTTTTTAACTTCCTCCGTCAGGCTGGTGAGGTTCCAATTGTGGATCCCTTTCCAGTCATGGGCTATTTGGATCCCCAGGTAGCGGAATTTATGTCGGGCTTCTTTGAACGGCAGCCCCTTTAGTGCTGCCCCCCCCCCCCCCCCCCCCCCCCCCCCCCCTGCGGGTGTACTGGGAAGATCTCACTTTTGCTCATGTTGAGTTTGTAGCCCGAGAAGGCTCCAAACTCTTTCAGGAGCGCGATGATTCCGTCCATGCTGCTTTGTGGGTCCGAGATATAGAGGAGTAGATCATCCGCATAGAGTGAAACTCTGTGCTCTCTACCTCCCCTTCGGATCCCCCTCCAATGTTTGCTGCCCTGAGTGCGATTGCTAGCGGTTCAATTGCTAGTGCGAACAGCAGCGGGGACAGTGGGCATCCTTGTCTGGTGCCCCTGTGCAGCTGGAAGTATTGGGAGTTGGTATTGTTGGTCTGTACACTCGCCATGGGAGCGTTGTACAGGAGCTTTACCCAAGCGGTGAACCCTGTTCCAAGCCCGAACCGCTCCAGTACCTCTATGAGGTATTTCCACTCGACTCTGTCGAAGGCCTTTTCTGCGTCCAGGGAGACGATCACCTCTTGTGTTCTCTCCCCGGAGGGGGTCATTATCACGTTCAGCAGGCGCCTGATGTTCGCGGTAAGCTGTCTACCTTTGACAAAGCCCGTCTGGTCCTCTGTGACCACCTCAGGTACACAGTCTTCTAGCCTCTTGGCTAGGATTTTGGCCAGTATTTTGGCGTCTGCATTCAGCAGAGATATGGGTCTGTATGACCCACATTCCGTTGGGTCTTTGTCTTTCTTAGGTATCAGCGAGATTGAGGCCTGTGCTAACGTGGGTGGCAACGTGCCCCTAGCTAGCGAGTCTGTGAACATCTCCCGCAGGTGCGGGGCCAGCGCTGTCGCAAATTTTTTGTAGAAATCCGCCGGGAATCCGTCCGGTCCCGGCGCCTTCCCCGCCTGCATGGAGCTAATGCTGTCCATGATCTCTCCCAGTGCTAGTGGTGCTTCCAGATCCCGTTTTCTGCCCTCTCCCACAACTGGTATGTCCAGTCCGTCAAGAAACCGGTTCATCCCAGCCTTCCCCGTTGGGGGCTCTGAGGTGTACAGCTCTTGGTAGAAGGCCTTGAAGGTTTTGTTAATCCTCTCTGGTTCTGTTTCCAACGTGCCTCTGGTATCTCTGATTTGCGCAATTTCTCTGCTGGCTGCCTGCTTTCTCAGCTGGTGGGCCAACAGGCGGCTGGCTTTGTCTCCGTGTTCGTATAGGGCCCCGCGTGCCTGGCGGAGTTGGTGTACTGCTTTCCTGGTGGAGAGCAGGTCAAAGTTCCTTTGTAATTCTTTCCTCTCCGCCAGGAGTTCTACAGTCGGGGCCTCGGAGTATTTATGGTCTACCTCCAGTATGGAGTCGACCAGCTTCTGCCTAGCCACCCTTTCCTCCCTATCTCTTTGCGCTTTGTAGGCTATGATTTCCCCTCTTAGTACGGCCTTAAGCGCTTCCCAGAACGTGGAGGGTGAGACCTCCCCGTTTTGGTTGATCTCAGTGTGCTCCGCTATGGCCTGCGCTATCCTTTCGCTGAAGGCCTTGTCAGCTAGTAAGGCACCGTCCAACCTCCATTTGGGGCGCTGGGCCCTTCCCGTCTCTAGCCGCACGTCCATGTAGTGTGGAGCGTGGTCTGATATCACAATTGCGGAGTATTCCACCTTGTCTATCTCTGGAAGCACCGTTTTCCCCACCACAAAGAAGTCAATTCTGGTGTACACGTTGTGTACTGGGGAGAAGAAAGAGAATTCTTTCTCCCCCGAGTGGGCGAATCTCCAGGGGTCTACTGCTCCCATCTGCTCCATATAGTGACTGAGTTCCCTTGCCATGTTTGAGGTTTTCCCCGTTCTGGGGTTTGATCTGTCCGTCGTTGGGTCCTGTACACAGTTGAAGTCCCCCCCATGATTAGTCGGTGCGTCGCTATGTCCGGGATTTCTGCCATGGTCTTTTGGATGAAGCTCGTGTCGTCCCAGTTGGGCGCGTACACGTTAACTAGAACTACCGGCGCCCCATCCAGGGCCCCGCTGACCATGACATACCGTCCCCCTGGGTCCGTAACCGTCTTTGTCGCCCTAAACATTGTCCTCTTGCCAATCAGGATCGCCACCCCCCTGGCCCTTGCCCCATAACAGGAATGATAGGTTTGTCCCACCCAGCCCTTTCTTACCCGCAGTTGGTCCTGCTCCCTCAAGTGCGTCTCTTGGAGGAAGACTATGTCGGCCCTCATGTTTCTAAGGTGGGTGAGGACTCTAGATCTCTTCACTGGGCCGTTAAGTCCCCTTACGTTCCAGGTGACTATTCTGGTGGGGGGCTTCTGCCCCCTTGCTCCTGTGGGGTTAACCATATTTGTCCGGTGGACGCGCCCCTGCCCTCTGGGGTTTCCCTTTGTTAGGGGGCCGTCCAGGATGTCCACTATCACTGCTCTCCCCATGCGGTCGGGTCCCTGCGCTCCGGGGTTCCCCCTTGTCCCGGGGACACCCGCCATGGCCGTCCACTGTATGTCCGCCACGCGGGTAGTCCCCTGCACTCCGGGGGGCCCCTTCACCCACAGACCGTACTGGGTGGGTGCTTGCAGCAGTTCCCTGTTTCGAGCCCTTGTCTGTGGCACTTTGTGGCCCTATTCCCTTTCTGGCCTCTTTTGTCCCTTCGTCCCTGCATTTCCCCTCCCTGGTCTCTCGCCCCCCGAGTGCCCCCCCCCCCCCCCCCGCTCTATCCCTTTCAGGGATACCCCTGTGTACCCCTCCATTGCCCCTCTCTCCCCCATTCCTGTCCCCATTTGCTCTCCCACCTTTGATGGGTGATCCCCCCCCTCCCCTGCCTGGCGCCTTCCCCCCTGTTGGGGGTGCGCTGCGGCCCTGCTCTGTTGCGCGCCCCCTTCGCTAGCTTTCCTGCTAGCACGGTGGCTCCCCTCTCGGAGGTTGCTGTCCCGCTTCCCCTCTCCCCTCTCCAGTACTCCCGTTCCCTCGTGCCGGGGCCTGGCCTCCCACCTGGAGCGGGCCCTTGGGCATTGGGTTGTTTTTCGTTCTGGGTGTTCCTGCCAGGGGGGAGGGGGCTGGCTTTGCCTCGCCCCTCCCCACCCCCCCGTCGGCATGACGTATCTCCTTGCCATGGGCCCCTCGTCCCTACTTCCCATGGCGTTTTTCCAGCCCGTGCTCCTCGACGAATCTATTCGCCTCGGCAGGGGCTGTAAAGAAATATTCCTTGTGTTGGTATGTGACCCAGAGTTTTGCTGGGTACAGCATACCAAAACGTACTTTGTTCTTGTAGAGCGCTGCTTTCGCTCTGTTGAACTCCGCCCGTCTCTTAGCTATGTCCGCTCCAAAATCCTCGTAGATTCGGATGGCGTGCCCGTCCCAATTGCAGGCTCTATTCTCCTTGGCCCAGCGCAGGATTGCCTGGTTTCACAATAGTTACCCAGAAGTTAAAAGAGGTTTTAATTCTTCTAACATTTTTGGAGTAATTATTTGTGTAACCCTGGCAGAACCATCTGAAGTTCCCAATTTAAATTGCATTTTTGGTTGTTACCCAGCACAGTGCAATTATCTGGAGGAAGATAGCGTTTCTGTGGAATTGTTCTGCAAACAATTCCCTGTGAAGTTTCAAGAGGGATTCTGCAGTGCATCTGTGGGTTAATCCACCAAATCAGACCCTGGAGAACTCGCAGGTTACGGCCCATTATACATTACAGCGATCGGGATGTAGTTCATGTTGAGTTGGGTCACATTTTAATCATTTACCAGCATTAACATGAAGGATGTTCTTCAATATTCTGATCAATGGGTACTTTTCTCCTTGCTTGCAATCAGTTCCACTGAAATCATCATGATTCAAAGCCGACACCATAGCACCTCCAAACTTCTTCTCCTGCAGCCACTTAGCCTATCAGTAAAAATATATCAAAATACAATTAAATGCCTTAAATAAAATTAGTAACTTATTGAGGAATTGGTGCTTTGCTCCTCAAAAACAATGCAAAGTATATTGTCTCCGATATTCCTGTTTCAAAGTTCATTCCCAAACAAGGTAAAAGAAAGGAGACACAGGAACATGGGAACATCAGAACAGGAGGAGGCCATTCAGCCCCTCAAGGATGACCACCGATTCAATGAGGTCATGGCTGATCTGTGACCTAATTCCATATACCTTCCTGTGGACCATATCCCTTAATATCTTTGCTGAACAAAAATCTATCCATCTCAGATTTAAAATTAACAACTGTTCCAGCATCAACTGCTGTGTGTGGGAGAGAGTCCCAAAGCTCAACCACCCTTTGTGTGAAGAAGTTCTTCCCAACATCTCTCCTGAACAGTCTGGCCCTAATTTTTAGACTATGCCCCCTAGTTCTAGAATCTCCAACCAGTGGAAACAGTTTATCTTTATCTACCCTGTCTTTCCCTGTTAATATCTTGAAGACTTCGATCAGATCACCCTTGACCCTCTAAATTCTCACACAAATAGGCCTAATTTGAATAATCTCTCCTTGTAACTCACCCCCTGAAGGCCAGTTTATCATTTTTGTAAACCTACGCTGCTCTCCCTTCAAGGCCACAATACCCTTCCTAAGGTGCGGTGCCCAGAACTGTTCCCAGTGAGGCTGAGTGGGGTCTAACCAGGGTTTTGTAAAGCTGCAATATAACCCCCGTGTCTTTATATTCCAATCCTCCAGATATAAAGGCGAGCATTCCATTAGCCTGTTTGATTATTTTAGACACTTGTTTGTGGCATTTTAAGGATCTACGCACCTGAACCCCCAAGTGTCTTTGGACATCCACTGTACCTAACTTCTCTCCATTTAGAAAGCACTCTGCTCTATCTTTGTGTGGTCCTAAATGGACAACCTCACACTTTCCCACGTTTTATGTACCCATGGCATTTTTACATTGCTTTGAGTTTGGGGGAACGGCAATTGCAGCATTTGGAAATCAATGCCTCCTAACTCCTTGTATTGGGAATGATAGCTGTTCTGTGAGATACCGATGGAAACTGTCACCAGCCATCACATCTGGTACCCCTCAGACAGGAGGGTCTGGGAAGTTAAGCAGTGGATTAAGGAGAACTTAAAAGGCTTTATTTCTATTACATTTTGTTTAATCTCTATTCCATCGTCAGATTTACACATGTTCCCGTGCTCTTACACCCTCAGTGTTTCTGTCTATCGCCCCATATGATATCCTGTTGGCTCACAGTCTTTCACAGTAGTGACCTGAAAAATCTATTTTTGCATCTCATCCAAAATATGAAATGTATTGATCAAAGATGATGAAATACGGAAAAGGCCTATAACATCACACGGAGTGGGTCATACAACATGAAATGAATGTGTATAAGTACAAGGGAAGACCAATTTTTTTCAAGCAATCTAAACAGAAGAATATTAGCCTTGCTCTTTATGCTGTAGTGAGGTTATTCGTAAAGGCCCCGCCTTCTCAACCTCACCCCTCGCCTGAGGTGTGGTGATCCTCCGCTTAAACCACCACCAGTCAGATCACCCCCTCTAAGGGGAAAACAGCCTGTGGTCATCTGGGACTTTAGCAACTTTACCTTTACCTAAATGATATAACAGAACAAATGCTATTTTTGCAAAACTGACTACTAGTCTCTACGCCGATGATTGCTAAAATTCCATCGATTTGATTCTATACATAGAATTCTAATTCTGTTGATCTCTGCTATGAATCAACTGTAAAGTGTAGACTTCTGGTATATGTGTGAACTTATGAAGGTAAAAACAAAGTTCCGACCTTCTTCCTAAAGCTGTTCCAATCATCATATCCGATCCATTGATTGCCGTTGACTGCAAAAACAATCACCAGGTCATCGTTGGAATAAATGTTAGCTTTAGAGAAAAACGGACAGACCTGTCAATCAAAAACAATAAGTACTATTAACATGTCAGGCAAATGAGTCCTATTCTCCCATAATTCCAATCCCAATTAGACTCAGTGTTTTGTCAAATCGCATTATCAATTAATAAATAAAAGTTTTACTGTAACAGAAGAAGAACATTGCAACATTATCAAAAAAAAAGAATCCTTCCAAACCAGAAACATGTTTACGAAGCATACATCGTAGGGGCGCGATTCTCCGCAAATGCGGCGAGTCGTAAAGGCTGCCGTGAAGCTGGTCGTGTTTCATGGCAGCCTCCGCGCCCCCTCCCAGGACCCGATTCTCCCCCCCGGTCGGGGCTAGCAGCGCGGCCCCGTGAAGCACGGCATCGCGGGCTTAGCGACCGTCACTAAGCCCGCACGCCAAGCGTCACGGCGGCTGATGCGCACGATGACGTCAGCCGCGCATGCACGGGTTGGACGGCTCCAACCCAGCATGCGTGGATGACGTCATCATGCATATGCGTCAAACCCGCGCATGCGCGGGCCGTCATGCCCCTCAGCCGCCCCGCGGACTGATCCTGTGGGGCGGCGGAAGAACAAATAGTGCGCGGGTATCGGACCCGCTGCCCGCGATCAGTGCCCACTAATCGCAGGCCCATGCCACCTTTGGCACGGCCGTGGTGCGGCCGTGCCAATCGGTGCCATGGTTGTCCTGGACGGCACTTTGCGGCCGTTTTCACGAACGGTGAGAGCAGGTGTGATTGCGTTCGTGAAAACGGACGTAAAGGCCTGGGAACTTGGCCCATCGGCCTGGGGAGAATCGCTGTTCGCCGTAAAAAACGGCGAGCAGCGATTCGTGTCGTGGGGCGGCCGTGGGGGAGGGGAGAATAGCGGGAGTGCGGGAAAAATGTCGGGAAGGCCCTCCCGCTATTCTCTGACCCGTCGTGGGCAGCGGAGAATCGCGCCCTAATCTCTGAACTGAACTATTGAGGAAATAGTTTATTCATGGTCACGTTCTATTTATGACCAACTTGAGTGAATTTATCATGGGATAAACTAATAATATTTGCGGCATAATTACCTCCCTAAACGCTAGGAATCCAGGCATCCTGCTGATAAAACCAGCTTTACCAAGTCCCAAAATTGGAGCTCCGAGACCTTCTTCCGAGGTTTTCAGGGTGTAGGTAATTGCAAATGTCGGTAGTCCAACAAGTAGTTTCTCTGCTGGTGCCCCGAGGTCTGTCCACTTCTTCATGTAGTCCTCCTGCAAGATCATTTAACCTGATATCTGTACTGAGGTTTTACAAGCGGAAAACACTTCTTTCTATTTTGGTAAAATATTGTAGTCATGATGAGCGTCACAAAATACAGGTCTGGGCGAAATTCTCGATTCGCGAGTCTATGCTTTCCCACCAGAGATGAATTGTAACAGACGTGAGCTCCCGATTCACTATCTTTCACCATGTAAGTTTATGCATGGCGAGGATTGCGAGCGATTCAGGATTGAATCCCACTATCAGGCCGCCATTTTGAGTGGATAGCCCGATATTGAGTCCTAGGGCTGACCACTCCCCCCCCCCCCCCCCCCCTCCCCGCATCAAAAATCAGCCTGCCCTCCCCATGCATCACACAGCAGCCTCAACCCCCTTTCTCCCAAGTGCCGGGGTGCCCCTCTCACCCCCAACACAGCATAAATAGGGAGATGCTCCCACAGACCCCCCCCAGAAAAGAGACAGGTCTTACACTGTGAGGGATGGGGGGGGGTTGGCAGACAGCGGAGAAATTTGCCCGACATTTCCTACGGTCATACTTACTACATTACGGAAACCAGCGTCGTGCTTGCCTGAGCCACGATGCAGGGGGCTGTGGTGTACAGTTTTTGTGTTCGAGTCACCAACGAGATAATATGTCACCACAGAGATAAAGTCCAGATCTCTGTTGAAAAACGTTACATGAAACATTACTATTACTGAGTCCAATAGTGGAACACTGATTCTTAGTCAGATCTCCAGGTTTAATTCCTATCCTTGACAGCAGATCGAACACAAAAAATAATGTTGTGGTAAATCTTGAGACCTTTAATTACAGGACGATAGAGATGGGCTGCTTAGATGGCAGAACAGTGGCAAATGGAATTTAACCCTGAAAAATATGACGTGATGCATTTTGGGAGGATTAACAAGGCTGGGGAATACACAATGAACGGTTGGGTGAGAGGGAGTACAGAGGAGCAGAGGGACCTTGGATTGCATGTCTATGGATCCCTGAAGACAGCAGGACAGGTAGATAAGGTGGTTAAGAAAGCCTGTGGGATTCTTGCCTTTATAGCCGAGGCAGTGAATATAAGAGCAGGGAGGTTATGATGGAGCTGTAGAAAACACTGGTTAGGCAACATCTGGAATACTGTGTGCAATTCTGGTCACCACACTAATTATAATAATAATCTTTATTATTGTCACAAGTAGGCTCACATTAACACTGCAATTAAGTTACTGTGAAAATCCCCTAGTCGCCACATTCCGGCGCCTGTTCGGGTACACAGAGGGAGAATTCAGAATGTCCAATTCACCTAACAGCACGTCTTTCGGGACTGTGGGAGGAAACCGGAGCACCCGGAGGAAACCCACGCAGACACGAGGAGAATGTGCAGACTCCGCACAGACAGTGACCTAAGCCGGGAATCGAACCTGGGACCCTGGCACAATGCTAACCACTGTGCTAGCGTGCCACCCTACAGGAAGGATGTGATTGCACTGGACAGGGTGCAGAGGAAATGTAACGTTTCAGCTTTGACGAGAGGAACCATAGAATCAGTGCAGAGGGAGGCCATTCGGCCCATCAAGTCTGCAAAGACCCTCCGAAAGAGCATCCTTCCACAGTCCTATCCCTATAACCTCACTTAAACTTTGGTCTGTTGGAGGAAACAGGAGCACCGGAGGAAATCCACACAGACACAGGGAGAAAGTGCAAATCCCACACGGTCACCCAAGGCTGGAATTGAAAACCTGTTAGTTGGGGTGAGGTTATGTTGGGGCTGATTTCCTTCGAGCAGAGAAGCTGAGGGGGGACCAGGCTGAGGTATATGAAGTTATGAAGGACATAATTAGGGTTGAGATGAAGGAACTTATTTCCCTTTGTATAGGGATCAATAACCAGCTTTAAGATAATCAGCTGAAGAGTTAGAGGTGAATGGAGGGGGAACATTTTCACCCACAGGTCCCTCGCGAGCAAGTCGTCGCTATCTAGATCTCGCCATCACTGGGTGTGATCCACATCAGCATATTGAGCCGTAAAGCTCAGTTATATTCACCAGAATCAACCAGTGCCCGGGACTCCACGGCCAGGCTGGCAGTGCCAGGTTGCCCATGTACCAGGTTAGCACTGCTGTAATCAGACCTGGTGGGAGCCTTGCCAGGTTAAGGGGGGTGAAGGATGGTTCCCGGAGGCCTCAAAAAGGGTCGGGGGTGGGGGGGGGGGCTGTTTGAAAATGGGGGATCGCCTGCAGGCAATCGGTGTAAGTCTGGCCTTGCCCGAGAGAATCTCGCCGAGGGCAAAAGAAAATGGCAAAGTGCCGTTGAATAGAGGAATGTTTCTCGGTTCCTAGGAGCCAAGAAACACTTTATTAAACATGCTGTTCAGCGGATTTTAACACAAGCCCACTGTATCCACCCTATCACTTGGTGACAAATCTTGAAGACAGAGGACGGGATTCTGAACAAATGAAATGAAATGAAATGAAAATGGCTTATTGTCACGAGTAGGCTTCAATGAAGTTACTGTGAAAAGCCCCTAGTCGCCACATTCCGGCGCCTGTTCGGGGAGGCTGTTACGGGAATCAAACCGTGCTGCTGGCCTGCCTTGGTCAGCTTTCAAAGCCAGCGAGTGGGCTAAACCAGATCCGATTGCCGACGCCAAAATCACGTTCGGCAATCGCCTGGAGAATCCCGTTTCTGACCAAATCGGGCGCGGCGCCGCTTTCACGACGCTCCACCCCCTCCAAACCGGCATACTCGGCTATTGCCTGAGCCCCCCCCCCCCCCCCCCCCACCCCGCCCCCGATGTTCCACCCCCAGCCGTCTGAGTTCCTGACGCCGTCGGTCTCTCATGCTATTTGTTTTCAGGAACTCGGTGTAGTGGCTGCAGACTCAGTCCAGCGCCCCCACAGTCGGGGAGGGGGGGCAATCTGCGGGCAGGGGGGCTTTGCCAGGGGCTGGGGGCACTGTGAAGGGGTGGTCGAGGCGCAGGAGCCGGCCAAAGGGGGGGGCACTATTTTGCAGGCCGGGTCCGTGAGCGGTTGGCATCATGTTGCATGTCACGGCCGCTGCAGGCCGCCGCCATCTACATGCACGGCCACGGACCCGGCAGTTCTCCAGGCCCTATCGGCAGCTAGAGCCGGGTGCTCTATGCTGCCGGCAAGCTGCCTCCAGCAAAATGGAGGATCGGTGCCCAATTTACGCAATTGTTTCTGTTCTCAAAATCGGAGAATCCAGCCCAGGGGCGAAATTCTCCGACCCCACACAGGGGCGGGAATCACACCGCGCCAATCGGCGTGCCCTCCGCGGCGATCGGCGAGCTTCATGCGGCGATTCTCCGGCCCGCGATGGGCCGAAGTCCCGCCGCTGAGAAGCCTCTCCCGCCGCCGTGGTTTCAACCACCTCTGGTGGCGGCGGGATTGGCGACGCGAGCGGGCCCCCGGGGTCCTGGGGGAGGCGAGGCGCGATCGGACCCCGGGGGGTGCCCCCACGGTGGCCAGGCCCGCGATCGGGGCCCACTGAAGGCGGAGACAGAAGAGAAGCCCCTACCGCGCATGCGCCGGAGGTGACATCACCGGCAGCTAACGCACCGGCGCATGCGCGAATCAGCAAAGGCCTTTCGGCCAGCACTGACACCCGGCGGCGGGCATCAAAGGCCGTTTGCGCCGGTTTTGGCGGCAGTTGGCATGGCGCCCACCACTCCGGTGCGGGCCTAGCCTCCAAAGGTGCGGAGAATTCTGCAACTTTGGGGAGGGCCAACGCCGGAGTGGTTGGCCCCACTCCCCTACACCGGGACCCCCCGCCCCATCGGGTAGGGGAGAATCCCGGTCCAGATTTTCTTTATTTCTCAGTGAAGCCACCAGGTGGCAGTATTCACCGGACTTGAGAAAAGTATCCCAGACCTTGGGAAATGTCAAAAGGCCTCAATCTCCACAGCCAAACCCTGCCCCCCTCCCACCCCTCCCCCTCCCCGACCCCCCCCCCCCCCCGACCACCCCCCCCCCCCCCCAGACCCCCCACCCCCCGACCCCCCACTCTGGTGCTGCCTAATTCAGGAAAGCAGTTTACAGCTAAAGGTGAGGTCCACGAAATTGGGAAGCTAAGCAGTAAGAATAAAATGGAACCAGAATAAGATCCAGGTGGTTCTGGGGTGAGGGATTTTCCATTGCAATTATTCTGCATTCCTTCCTTCCACTCAGGGACTGCGCTGCATGGGGTTCCCATTCGTGGGCCACAATGGTACTGTGAGCCCTGGACAACAGTCTACCCAGTTCCCAATAATAATAGGGTGAAGGATCAAGCCTTCTCCACCATGATTGGCTTCAATAAATCAAGTTGAATTGGGCCGAGTGAGGGAAGGGGGACTGTCTGAACTGATTAGAAAATACGATAGCGTCTTCTGTGACGAATTTGGCAAAATTAAAGGGCGACAAGTTAAGATTTATGTGGATCCAGAGGAGACTCCCCGATTCTTTCGGGCAAGACCGGTACCTATGCCACAGAGAGAAAGTGGATACTGAGTTAAACCGGTTGGAAGAACTTGGCATTATCCAGCTAGTTTAGCTTTCAGATTGGGCAGCACCTATAGTCCCCGTATTGAAACCGGACAAGACCATCCGCATTTATAAGCTAACTGTTAATCAAACCACTAAGCTGGATAAACATTTAATCCTGAGAATTGAAGACCTGTACACAAATCTGACAGGTGAATCTTACACAGAGTTGGATATGAGTGACGCGTACCAGCAACTTGAAATAGATTCTATTTCCCGGGAGGTACGTCATGCTGAACACACAAAGGGCTTTTCCAGTCTACATACCTGCCCACTGTGAACTTAGGTCCATGGGTCGTATGGGTGTCCTCCTCAGGCCATCCCCTAGGTGCCCTGTGGCCCCAGCCAACCCATCAGCAGGATTGTCACGCTCCAGCACAGCCAGTGCCATCTTGTTGGCTAGGGTGAGTGTGTGTGGGGCGTGTAATGTGTTATGTGCGGCTGCAGCTTGTCAGCCTCCCGAGTGTCAATCATGGACCAGGTGAATCCGGCACCATTTCCCATTGGAATCGATTGTGTTCCACGTGGTGCCAGTGCTAGCCCCTCCACAGTCGCTGAATCAGTGCAGGTGCAGCGCCAGTTTTGTTTTCATAGAAGGGCACGAATCCTGAGCTGGCGTAAACACTTGGAGAATTCTGCCCATAATATTTGGTTAGTATTTAGGACAAAGTAACTTAGTTACTGAAGATTGTCCAAAGACGTTAAAGGGGAGGGGCGTGGAGATTGTCCTTTAAATGGCAGCACAGCTGACTAAGGGTCACGTGGCCTGAGTAATGAATCGGGACTCAGAGTACGGAATCACCCTGAGGAAGAGGAGTTGATGTAAAAACACAAACATTCCAGAACTAGCTGCAGAAATAAATCCTTTGTTTCTCACTGATGACGTCTCTGAAAGTGAATCATTCCATCTACACAATGTGCATTAGTATGTTTACTACATTGTAAACAATCCAGAAAAGAGCTTTCCAAAGGTTCTAAGTGTAGGCCTGGGGCAACTGATTTTTGCAGTTTTGTATTTTAGTCTTTTGTTTTTGCTTTGATATAATTTTAAGTCGATAGTGAATATTTAAAGTCATTTTGCATTAAATCCTAATTGGTAGGAATTGATATTAACCCAGCTATGATTGTGATTAAATAATAAATAATAATCAATAATGACGTGTTTTCCCAGTAAGTTTGCGGATGATATGGAAATTGGTGGGGTGGTAAATAGTGAGGATGGTAGCCTTTGATTACAGGAGGATATAGACGGGCTGGTCAGATGGGCTGATCAGTGTCAAATTAAATTCAATCCAGATAAGTGTGAGGTGATGCACTTGGGCAGGACAAACAAAGCAAAGGGAATACGTGATAAACAGCAGGACCCTGGGAAGCACCGAGGATCAGAGGGACCTTGGTGTTCATGTACACCCGTCCCTTAAGGTAGCAGAGCAGGTGGATACAGTGGGTAAGAAGGCTTATGGTATACTTGCCTTTATTAGCCGAGGCATAGAGTTTAAGAGCAGAGAGGTTATGCTGGAACTGTATAAAACATTGATTAGGCCACAGCTAGAATACTGTGCGCAGTTCTGGAATCCACATTATAGGAGGGATGTGATAGCACTGGAAAGGGAGCAGAGGGGATTTACCAGGATGTTGCCTGGGCAGGAGAGTTTTAGTTATGAAGAGCGATTGGATAGACTGGGGTAGTTTTCCTTGGAGCAGAGAAGACTGATAGGAAACATGATTAAAATATATAAAGTTATGAGGGGCATTGATAGAGTAGACAGGAAAAATGTTTTCCCCTTGGTGGAGGATCAATGACCGGGTGGCGTAGATTTAAGTGAGGGGCAGGAGGTTTAGAGGGATGTGAGGAAAAACCTTTTCACCCAGAGGGTGGTGGGAGTCTGGAACTCGCTGCCTGAAAGGGGGGCGGAGGCAGAGACCCTCACAACATTGAAGTATTTAGATGCACACTTGCGGTCACAAGGCAGACAAGGAAGTTCCGAGGAACAAAGGGATGTTGCCATGTTTGTCCATAGATCTCTGAAGGCAGAAGGGCAGGTTAATAGGGTGATGAAAAAGGCATATGGGATTCTAGCCTTTATCAATTGACTCATAGATTACAAAAGCAGGGACGTCATGGAGTTGTATGGAACTTTGATGAAGCCACAGCTGGAGTACTGGGTGCAATTCTGGTCGCCACATTATAGGAAGGATGTGATTGCACTGGAGGAGGTGCAGAGGCCATTCACCAGGATGTTGCCTGGGAACATTTCAGTTATGAAGAGAGGTTGGATAGGCTTGGGTTGTTTCCGCTGTGTTAGGATGTCTGTCTGTTCTGTTTGTTTGCTTTTAACCCTCGCCCTGCTGCCTGTTTGGATAGACATTTCTGTTTAAATGGGAGTCTTTGGACACTGGGGAAAATTTCCCCTTTCAGATGGGCTGGCCCGAAACACCCCCTTCAGGTTCTGTGGCAGGATCTGTGATGTCATTTCATAGACTTGGCTAGCAGCCAATCAAGTGCATATAGGATTGTCAACCTTCTTCTATTGGGGCCTGTGGTTGGAGAAGCCAGTCAGAAACTTTCTGGGAAGAAGGCATGTCTTCTAGACAGCGCTATATTTTGTTCAGTTTGGTTAAGCAGCCAGCAAAGCAAGGACCCAGAAGTCTCCCTGTTTCCTCTCTCTGTGTGCGCTGGATGATTTTACAGAAGCATTGTAGCCAAATCTGTGAAGATTTTCCTGTGTTAAAGGAGCAGAGATACAACAGATCTGGGAAAGTGATCTTGGGCGGAATTCTTCAATAATGGGACTGTGTCCTCAACGCCGGCATGAATTCTTCAATAATGGAACTGTGTCCTCAACGCCGGCATGAAAAACAGTGCCAGCTACTCAGGCATCAACGGTCCCCGATATTGGGGAATGCTCCCCTTCCCAGGCAGCTAGTTCAGCCATGGAGTGGTCCCCGCAGCTCCAGCCAGCGCAGAACGGCCGGCGTAATTCCGCGCATGCGCAGGGGTTGCCTTCTCCACGCCGGACCCCGAGCAATGTGGTGGAGCCCTACAGGGGCCCGGCGCGGTGTAACATAGGCCCCCACGGAACCAGCCCGCCCTCCGATCGGTAGGCCCCGTTTGGGGGCCAGGCCACCGTGGGGACCCCCCCCCCCCCCGGGGCCAAATAACCAAATAACCCCGCCCCCCCCCCCCCCCCCCCCCCCTCCAGGATGGCGCCCGCAGACACACCTTCCAGATCCCACCGTGTGGGACCTGAGTAACCCACGCCGGCGGGACTCGACCGAACTCGGTGGCCACTCGGCCGATCGGGGCCCGGAGAATGACTGGGAGAGCCCCTTTCAATGGCTCCCGACCAGCGCGGCGGGAATCCTGCGGGCGCCCAAGAATCAGCGGGGGGGAGTCGGGAAGCCGGCATTGGGATGGCAGGGCACGATTCTCGTGTCCTCTCGGGGATTCGTCAACCCAGCGGGGGGGTCGGAGAATCCCGGCCCTTGAATGTCAAAGTGCAAGTTTTCCCAAAGGTCAGTAACCTTTGAACTGTGTGTGTCAGGATCTGGGAAGAGCTGAAGACCTACATCCTGGGGTGTTACAGGAAGTGGCAGCAGAGATAGTGGATCCATTGGTTATGATATTCCAAAATTCTATGGACACGGGAAAGGTACCAGAGGATTGTATCAAGGGGCAGCACGGTAGCATTGTGGATAGCACAATTGCTTCACAGCTCCAGGGTCCTAGGTTCGATTCCGGCTTGGGTCACTGTCTGTGCGGAGTCTGCACATCCTCCCCGTGTGTGCGTGGGTTTCCTCCGGGTGCTCCGGTTTCCTCCCACAGTCCAAAGATGTGCAGGTTAGGTGGATTGGCCATGTTAAATTGCCCTTAGTGTCCAAAATTACCCTTAGTGTTGGGTGGGGTTACTGGGTTGTGGGGATAGGGTGGAGGTGTTGACATTGGGTAGGGTGCTCTTTCCAAGAGCCGGTGCAGACTCGATGGGCCGGATGGCCTCCTTCTGCACTGTAAATTCTATGGATTGGGAAAATGCTAACGGAACGCCCATATTCAAAAAAGGAGGGAGGCAGAATGTGGGAAATTACAGCCCAGTTAGTTTAACATCTGTTGTTGGAAAATTGTTTGAATCAATTATCAAGGACGTAATATCAGGACACTTGGAAAGTAAAAGTACTATCCATCAGAGTCAGCATGGTTTTATGAAGGTCAAATCATGTTTGACTAATTGGCTTGAGTTCTTCAAAGATCTAAGTTAGCCAAGTGGATAATGGGGATCCTGTAGATGTAGGACATCTGGACTTCTGGCAGGCGTTTGATAAGGTGCTGCACAGAAGGTTGTTTCACAAGGTGAGATCACATGGGGTGAGGGGTGATTTATTAGCTGGTATAGAGGACTGGCTGATGGACAGAAGAGAATCAGGATAAATGGGACTTTTTCTGGTTAGCAGGATGTAACTAGTGGGATGCCACAGGGTTCGGTCCTTGGGCCCCAGCTATTTACAATCTATATTAACCACTTGGATACAGGGATAGAAGGATCTAGAGCCAAAAATAGGTGGGACAATAAGTTGCAATGAGGAAATAAGAACCTTGCAAATGGATATAGAGAGGTTAGGAGAGTGGGCCAAAATCTGGCAGAGGGAGTTTAACGTGGTTATGGGTGAAGTCATGGAATTTTGTCAAAAAAAAGGGAAGGCAACTTATTATATAAATGGGGAGAGACTTCAGGGAGCTCCGGTACAGAGGGATCTGGGAGCTCCGATACAGAGGGATTGGGAGCTCCGATGCAGAGGGATCGGGGAGCTCCGTTACAGAGGGATCTGGTAGCTCCGATACAGAGGGATTGGGAGCTCCGATGCAGAGGGATCGGGGAGCTCCGATACAGAGGGATCGGGGAGCTCCGATGCAGAGGGATCGGGGAGCTCCGTTACAGAGGGATCTGGGAGCTCTGATACAGAGGGATCTGGGAGCTCCGTTACAGAGGGATCGGGGAGCTCCGTTACAGAGGGATCGGGGAGCTCCGTTACAGAGGGATCTGGGAGCTCCGATACAGAGGGATCGGGGAGCACCGTTACAGAGGGATCTGGGAGCTCCGTTACAGAGGGATCGGGGAGCTCCGTTACAGAGGGATGGGGAGCTCCGATACAGAGGGATCGGGGAGCTCCGATACAGAGGGATCGGGGAGCTCCGTTACAGACGGATCTGGGAGCTCCGTTACTGAGGGATCGGGGAGCTCCGTTACAGAGGGATCTGGGAGCTGCGATGCAGAGGGATCGGGGAGCTCCGATACAGAGGGATCGGGGAGCTCCGATGCAGAGGGATCTGGGAGCTCCGTTACAGATGGATCTGGGAGCTCCGTTACAGAGGGATTGGGGAGCTCACGCACACAGGGGGAGGACGTGCAGACTCCACACAGACAGTGACCCAGCCGGGAATCGAACCTGGGACCCTGGAGCTGTGAAGCATTTATGCTAACCACCATGCTACCCTGCTGCCCATTTCAGTCTCTATCCTGCTCTAATTCATCATGCCTGCTCCCACAGGGTGTTTACCTCGGCTCTCCTTAGTCAAATTAAATTTACAGGCCGGGCGCCCTGGCCACTGAGGCCTCCTGTTACCCACCCCCAATGCGGCATGGGTCAGTCTGTCTATCGCTATGTGTTTTCTATGCCCCCCCTCCCCCGCCAGGGAGAAGGCCGCTCATAACCACTGGCAGCGGGAGAGGTCTGGAGGGGGAACGCAGGACCAGCGGCTCCTCACCACAGCAGAGCAGAGGGCAGGGGACATGGTCAGTTAGCCTGAGGAAAGGGCAGTTGCCGGGGTAGAGGTCAGCATCGGGCGAGGAAGTGAGACCCCGCCCTCCTCCTCATCGGACGAGGCCTGGTGTTCCACCTCCTCCTCCAGCACATTGCCCCTCTGCTGTCTGGTGTTGTGCAGGAAACAGCAGGCCACCACGATGTGGGTGGCCCTCTCAGCTCCATACTGGAGGGCCCCTCCAGAGCGGTCCAGGCAGCTGAACCGCATCTTCAGGAGGCTGAAGCGCTGCTCGATCACACTCCTGGTCGCTGTATAGGCATCATTGTAGTGGGTCTCCACGTCGGTCTGTGACCTCGGGGTCGGCAGCATCAGCCACAATGGATAGCCCCAGCAGCCAACCCCCCAGCCGGGGCAGCGTCTCGAAAAGGCCAGGAATCGTCAAGTGTGCCAGGATGAATGTATCATGCACACTGCCCTGGTATTGGGAGCAGAGTGTTCGATGCACATCTGATGATCACATATTTGACTTGATTTGATTTATTGTCACATGTACTGAAGTACAGTGAAAAGTATTTTTCTGCGGCCGAGGGAACGTACACAGTACGTACATAGGAGACAAAAAGAATAACCAACAGAGAACATTGACAAATGGTACTTCGACAAACAGTGATTGGTTACAGTGCGGAACAAGGGGCCAAACAAAGCAAATACATGAGCAAGAGCAGCATAGGGCGTTGTGAATAGTGTTCTTACAGGGAACAGATCAGTCCGAGGGGGAGTCGTTGAGGAGTCTTGTCGCTGTGGGGGAAGAAGCTGTTCCCATGTCTGGGTGCACAGGTCTTCAGGCTTCTGTATCTTCTGCCTGATGGAAGGGTCTGGAAGAGGGCAAAGCCTGGGTGGGAGGGGTCTCTGACAATGCTGTCTGCCTTCCTGAGGCAGAGGGAGGTGTAGACAGAATCAATGTGGGGGTGGCAAGCTTGTGTGATGCGTTGGGCTGAGTTCACCACTCTCTGCAGTTTCTTGCGATCTTGGACCGAGCAGTTGCCATACCAAGCTGTGATGCAGCCGGTTAGGATGTTCTTTATCGCACATCTATCGCATATCAGCCGCATGTTCATCGAGTGGAACCCCTTTCGGTTTGTTTACGGCGGCCTGTCCTCTGCAGGTGCTCGTAGGCGGACATGCACCCCGTTGATCACCCCCTGACCCGGGGGCATCGCGTCAATCACGCCGAATCCCACTGCCCGGGCATCCTGGTGGGCTCGGTCCACATTGAAATGGATATATTGAGCCGCCTGGGCATCCGTGATGTCACGGATTGACTTGTGCACCGAGGTCTGTGACATTCCGGACAGGTCCCCACTCAGCGCCTGGAAGAAGCCGTCGCATAGACATTCAGGGTGACCATCACCATGAAGACCACCGTGAGTGGCTGTTCTTCCCCATACCCCCGCGGTGCCAGGTGTGCCATCATCAGGCAGATATGTCTCACTGTCTCTCTGCTCAGTCGGAATCTTTGATGGCATGCCCGGTCTGGCAGCTCCTCGAATGGTGGTGGTGCTGGGTCACAGGAGGCCTCATGCGGCACAACCTCCTCCTCCTCGGCCTGTTGGGCAGCCGCCTCGCCATCCTGGGCGGCTGCTTCCTCTTCCTCTGCTGTCCGCTCCGCTGCTGCCGCTTCCTCCTCCTCGAGCGGCTCCAGCTGGTACAGCCACAGGGCATCCCCCAGGGCTGCGACGACCAGCAGGAAGGCCACCATTGCTGCTTATATTCCAAAATCCATTGTCTGCAGGGGGTGAAAGGTGGACATGTTAGCATGGTACATACCCCCCATGCCCAACCACGTCCACCGAGCTACGTGGTGGCCCGGGTTGGCACTGCGGGCTCTGCCCCAGCATGTGTCCCCCCCCCCCCCCCACCGCGGTAATGGTGGACCGTGCCTGGACATCGCCCCAGTCCCAAGGGGGGTTACCCGGCCACTCGGCCTATTCCCCCACATTGGCAGCTGCAGTCGCTCCTCTCTGTGTCCTACCTCTTCTCTCTCTCTCTCTCTCAACAGCCATGGTGCTAGTTTCACAACTTTTTAAAGCACAAGTGAAATGAAATGAAATGAAAATCGGCTTCAAATGAAGTTACTGTGCAAAGCCCCTAGTCACCACATTCCGGCGCCTGTTCGGGGAGGCTGGTACGGCGAAGTGAACGGCGAAGGAGAACGGTGGATGCCCCAGAAAATACTAATGATATGCAAACGGTGATTACTGTCTGTGGGTTCCGGATCACATTAACGCTGCTGACGAGGTGACAGTGAATTGCGATTTGGCATCAAATCGGCGCCTGTGGCGATTTTGGCGTCAGAACCTATTCTCCACCCAATCGCGTTTGCTGATTCTGGCCAATGGAGAATCCCATCCCTTTGTCGGTGCTTCCAAGAGTTAAACTGAGATCCTCTGGACTCGGAAAATCATTCCACTTGGCTAGGATCCAACTCCCAGCTGTTACCTGGCTGACTACACCCCCAGCCAATCAACCAAATCGAGTTCCATCCCATCTCTCTCTCTCTCTCTGCCACCAAGTCTGAGAGAACTCCTCTTCAAACTGTTCTTTCCTGTAACTTTGGAATTCCTCATTGTCTCTGCTGCTTGACTTAAAGACACATGTGCATTAATCATGGATTAATGGGGCTGGTTTAGCACAGCGGGCTAAACAGCTGGCTTATAAGGCAGAACAAAGTCAGCAGCTCGGGTTCAATTCCCGTACAAGCCTCCCCAAACAGGTGGCGGAATGTGGCGACTAGGAGCTTTTCACAGTAACTTAATTGAAGCCGACTTGTGACAATAAGCGATTATTATTATCACTCATGAATCAAAAATGATGACAGCAAAATAAAACATAGGAAAAAGAAGGGGAAAAACATCAGTAAGTAAATAAAAAAGTATTGGAATGAGGTTCCCGTGTTTTCTGGTTGTGAACCTCATTGGTCGCTGGCAAGTGGTGTGGAAAATTGGAAAACGTGATCATCGATTCTGAGGGGTGGGGTTTGGGTGTGATCCCCGATTGTGTGTGGGGGGGGGGGGGGGGTTGGCTGTGATCCCCGATTCTGGGGGTGGTGGGGTTTGGGTGTGATCCCCGATTCTGGAGTGGGTGGGTTTCAGGTGTGACCCCCGATTGTGTGGTGGGGGGGGTTGGCAGACATCCTCAATTCTGATGGGGGTGGGGTTTGGGTGTGATCCCTGATTCTGGGGGGGTGGGATGGTGGGCTTTGGGTGTGACCCCCGATTCTGGGTGGGGGGCGTGAGGTTTGGACGTGATCCCCGATTCTGGGGGAGAGTGGGGTTCGGGTGTGACCTCCGATTCTGGGTGGGTGGGTATCGGGTGTGATCCCTGATTCTGGGGGGTGGGGTTTGGGTGTGATCCCTGATTCGAGAGCCCAATGACCCAATGCGGGTGATGGTGGCTGCAGGGGGGCCCTGATGCTTTTGGGTGTGCCTTGTGTGTTGGGGGCGTGGCTGGAGGGTTATTGTTTCTGCTGATTGGGGCGCCCCATTCACCACCCTGCCTCAGTGCATCCCCTGAAGTTTCTTTTTCCAATTGGCTCAGTAGCCTCGGCTGTACAGTTGGAACGGGAATACTGGGCTTCCGTCAGAGCCTAACACTCTGGAAAAATATGGCAAAATTCCGCCCGATCGGTGTACTTCTCGTGAGATCCTGGTTAAACGAAATGTGCTCAAGTGACTCTCAGAGTTTGTCCAGCACCATTTTGACGACATTGCGACATTCACTGGTAATGGGGGTGACTTATTTGTCTTAGATCATCTGCAAACATTTTACAAGATGTCACATTCAACCTTTCACCTTGACCAAGTCTGTGAAAAGCAACGTATCTTTCGCATCATTGTGGAAAAAAGCAGCAAAACCCCAGTTCAGGTCAAAACCGTCAAAATTATGCTTCCGCAGGAAGGTGATGATGGAGCTGATGTATTTTGGTAGAGGCGGTAACGGTACTCCATTCGAAAATCTACATCGCAGGAAGAGATTGAAATAGAGAAAGTATTAAATCTCGAAATTGCCTTTTGAGAATCAGCATATTATTTTTCTGCCATTGCCGCGTTCTTTAAACACATAACACACTCATTCTAAATTTCTCTCGATGCTATTTCAATGTCTGAACTTGTTACAAATTTGAGCACATAGCAGCTTGCGCAACTTATTTGCTGCTTGTGAATGGGGCAGAGGGGAAAAGGTGAACTGACAGCTGAGATCATTTTTACTAAAGTGGTTCACACACACACACACAAAACGGGCAAACACACCAGACTGACAAACACACACAAGGCAGACACACACACAACAGACAAACACACACAAGGCAGACACACACACAACAGATAAACACACACAGACACACGACACACACGTACACACAAGGCAGACAAACACACACATACACACACACACAAAACGGACAAACACACAAGACTGACAAACACACACACACACGACAGATAAACACACACAAGACAGACACACACAAGGCAGATACACACACACACACACAACAGATAAACACACACAAGACAGACACACACACACGCACATACACACGACTGACAAACACAGAGGGGAGAGGAGGGATGTAAAATAATAGGTAAAAAAGATACTCTGTTTTTGGGACTAAGTCCCCACGCCGGTGTAAAAAATGGCCTTTCACGGCAGAAAAACTGGCGTGGAAAGCCATGGGCGGGATTCTCCGAGCCAAACCCCATGGGGGTGCGGGATTCGCGCCACGCCGTCCTGACGCCAGCTCGGCGATTCTCCAGCGCCGATTCTCAGGCGCCCGAGGGATCGCCCACGCACCGGTCGGGAGCCGTTGAAAGCGGCCACACCCCCCCCCCCGGCTATTCTCCGGGCCTCGATGAGCAGAGTGCCTGCCGGGTTCGGCCGAGTCACGCCAGCATGGGTTACTCCGGCCCCACACGGCGGGACCTCGAAGGTGTGTCTGTGGGGCGTGTCCTTGAGGGGGCGAGGGGGCATCCCACCCCGGAGGGGGTGCCCAATGGCCCCCAGGTCTCTACATGGGTCGGGGGTGTGAACGGACTGAGAACCCAACGCACCCCAACACCTGGCGCTGCCAGTCCTGGAGGCCCGCCCTGGTATCAACAAGGGTCTGCAAGTTTGCAGCCATGGAGCTCAGGGAGTTGGCCATCCCTGTCTGTGTCTGGGCGATGCCAGCCAGCACCTGGGCAATGGAGCCAATGCCCTCAGCGATGGCCTGCTGGGACTGCACCATGGCCTGCTGAGACTGGGCCATGGCCTGCTGGGACTGGGCCATGGCCTGCAGAGACAGGGCCATGGCCTGCTGAGACTGGGCCATGGCCTGCTGAGACTGGGCCATGGCCTGCTGAGACAGGGCCATGGCCTATAGAGACTGGGCCATGGCCTGCCCAGACTGGCACATTGTCTGCTGAGACTGGCCCATGGCCTGCAAAGACTGGGCCATGGCCTGCCCAGACTGGGCCATGGCTTGCTGAGACTGGCACATTGTCTGCTGAGACTGGGCCATTGCCTGCTGAGACTGGGCCATGGCCTGCCCAGACTGGCACATTGTCTGCTGAGACTGGCACATTGTCTGCTGAGACTGGGTCATGGCCTGCAGAGACTGGCCCATGGCCTGCTGGGACTGGGCCATGGCCTGCTGAGACTGGGACACTGCCTGCTGAGACTGGGCCATGGCCTGCTGAGACTGGGCCATGGCCTGCTGAGACTGGGCCACTGCCTGCTGAGACTGGGCCAGCGCCTGCTGAGACAGGGCCATTGCCTGCTGGGACTGCGTCATGGCCTGCTGAGACTGGGCCACGGCCTGCTGGGACTGGGCCACGGCCTGCTGAGACTGGGCCACGGCCTGCTGGGACTGGGCCATGGCCTGCTGAGACTGGGCCACTGCCTGCTGAGACTGGCCCATGGCCTGCTGAGACTGGGCCATGGCCTGCTGAGACTGGGCCATGGCCTGCTGAGACTGGGCCATTGTCTGCTGAGACTGGGCCATGGCCTACTGAGACTGGCCCATGGCCTGCTGAGACTGGGCCATTGCCTGCAGAGACTGGGCCATTGTCTGCTGAGACTGGGCCATGGCCTACTGAGACTGGCCCATGGCCTGCTGAGACTGAGCCATGGCCTGCTGAGACTGGGCCATGACCTGCTGGGACTGGGCCATGGCCTGCTGAGACTGGCCCATGGCCTGCTGAGACTGGGCCAGCGCCTGCTGAGACTGGGCCACTGCCTGCTGAGACTGGGCCACGGCCTGCTGGGACTGGGCCACGGCCTGCTGAGGCTGGGCCACTGCCTGCTGAGACTGGGCCATTGCCTGCAGAGACAGGGCCATTGTCTGCTGAGACTGGGCCATGGCCTACTGAGACTGGCCCATGGCCTGCTGAGACTGAGCCATGGCCTGCTGAGACTGGGCCATGACCTGCTGGGACTGGGCCATGGCCTGCTGAGACTGGGCCATGGCCTGCTGAGGCTGGGCCATGGCCTGCTGAGTCTGGGCCATGGCCTGCTGAGGCTGGGCCATGGCCTGCTGAGACTGGTCCATTGCCTGCTGAGACTGGGCCATGGGCTGCTGAGACTGGCCCATGGCCTGCTGAGACTGGACCATGGCCTGCTGAGACTGGGCCATGGCCTGCTGAGACTGGGCCATTGCCTGCTGAGACTGGGCCATGGCCTGCAGAGACTGGGCTATGGCCTGCAGAGACTGGGCCATGGCCTGCTGAGACTGGACCATGGCCTGCAGAGACTGGGCCATGGCCTGCTGAGGCTGGGCCATGGCCTGCTGAGTCTGGTCCATGGCCTGCTGAGACTGGGCCATGGCCTGCTGAGACTGGCCCATGGCCTGCTGAGACTGGGCCATGGCCTGCTGGGACTGCGCCATGGTCTGCTGAACTTGGCCATGGCCTGCTGAGACTGGGCCATGGCCTGCAGAGACTGGGCCATGGCCTGCTGAGACTGAGCCATTGTCTGCTGAGACTGGGCCATTGCCTGCAGAGACTGGGCCATTGCCTGCTGAGACTGGGCCATGGCCTGCAGAGACTGGGCCATGGCCTGCTGAGACTGGGCCATGGCCTGCTGAGACTGGGCCATGGCCTGCTGAGACTGGGCCATGGCTTGCAGAGACTGGGCCATGGCCTGCTTAGACTGGCCACGGCCTGCAGAGACTGGGCCATGGCTTGCAGAGACTGGGCCATGGCCTGCTTAGACTGGCCACGGCCTGCAGAGACTGGGCCATGGCTTGCAGAGACTGGGCCATGGCCTGCTGAGACTGGGCCACGGCCTGCTGAGACTGGCCACGGCCTGCTGAGACTGGGCCATGGCCTGCTGAGACTGGGCCACGGCCTGCTGAGACTGGCCACGGCCTGCAGAGACTGGGCCATGGCCTGCAGAGACTGGGCCATGGCCTGCAGAGACTGGGCCATGGCCTGCAGAGACTGGGCCATGGCCTGCAGAGACTGGGCCACGGCCTGCTGAGACTGGCCACGGCCTGCTGAGGCTGGGCCACGGCATTGAGCGCCTCTGTGATCTGCTGCTGGCTCTGGCTCATGGGCTGCCTGTGAGAGGGCCGCCATATCCTGGGCCACACACGCCGCCTGCACGGTAAACAGTGGGGGAGGGGTGATATGGGGGAGGGGGATATGGGGGAAGGGGATATGGAGAAAGGGGATATAGGGGAAGGGGATATGGGGAAGGGGATATAGGGGAAGGGGGGATATGGGGAAGGGGATATAGGGGAAGGGGATATGGGGAAGGGGGATATAGGGGAAGGAGGGATATGGGGGAAGGGGTTATGGGGAAGGGGGATATAGGGGAAGGGGATATGGGGGAAGGGGGGATATGGGGGAAGGGGGATATGGGGGAAGGGGATATGGGGAAGGGGATATAGGGGAAGGGGATATGGGGAAGGGGGATATAGGGGAAGGAGGGATATGGGGGAAGGGGTTATGGGGAAGGGGGATATAGGGGAAGGGGATATGGGGAAGGGGGGATATGGGGGAAGGGGGATATGGGGGAAGGGGATATGGGGAAAGGGGATATAGGGGAAGGGGATATGGGGAAGGGGGATATAGGGGAAGGAGGGATATGGGGAAAGGGGTTATAGGGGAAGGAGGGATATGGGGAAGGGGGATATGGGGGAAGGGGATATGGGGAAAGGCGATATAGGGGAAGGGGAAATGGGGAAGGGGGATATAGGGGAAGGGGGGATATGGGGGAAGGGGTTATGGGGAAGGGGGATATAGGGGAAGGGGGGATATGGGGGATGGGGGATTATGGGGGAAGGGGGGATACGGGTGAAGGGGTTATGAGGTATATGGAGGAGGGGGATGTGGGGAAGGGGGATATAGGGAAGGGGGGTATATAGGAAAGGGGATATAGGGTTATGGGGGAAGGGGGAAAAGGGGGCAGGCATTGGGGGGTCTCACTTCACACTGCTCGATGGGCGGCCATTTTGCCGGATCTCCAGGGGGGGACGTCTTTTGTGCAGTGATGCCACACGGCGTCACTGATGGCACGCAGGTCCGTGATGGGTGGCGCTGTCACGAATGGCATCACGCCGCTACTAACCCATTCCCGGCCGGAGAATTCCCGATGTTTCAGGAGGCCCGACCCCGGAGTGATTCGCATCGTTTTTGGCGCCGGGTTCGGTCCATCACGTCAATTCACGGAGAATCCCGCCCAAGGTAGATGGCCAACATCTTTTCCCAAAGGTGGAGGAGTCTAGAACTATCGCGCATAGGTTTAAGGTGAGAGGGAGAGATACAAAAGAGACCAGAGGGGAAATGTCTTCACACAGAGGGTGGTGAGCATCTGGAGCAGGCTGCCAGAGGCAGTGGTAGAGGTGGGTGCAAATTTGTTCTTTTTAAAAGCAGTTGGACAGTTACATGGGCAGGGTGGGTATAGAGGGATATGGGCCAAATGCGGGCAGGTGGGACTAGCTTAGTGATAGAAACTGGGCAGCATGGACAAGCTGGGCTGAAGGGCCTGTTTCCAGCTGTAAACATCGATGACTCTATGTAGTACGGCGCGGCCACTGCAGGCCACCACTGTGCGCATGTGCAGCCACGGACCCGGCAATTCTCCGGGGTGTATTGGCAGCTTTACCCAGGTGCTCTATGCTGCCATCCTGCAAGCCCCCAGCCAAACAGGGAATTGGTGGCCATTTTGAACCAGTTTTCCTGTCGTAAAACGCCACTGTTCCCACGCCGGCATGGCGACATAGCCCCAGAATTGGAGAATCCAGCCCCATGTCTCTCAGCATCTCCAACTCAGCTTCCTTTAGGTCTCCGGAAATCAGCCCACTCAGACAGGACACAAACACCACCTGTTACCAAGCAGAATACGGCCTTTTGACCAATTCATTGGCCACTAGCCAACCAATGGAACCGAGTCCCATCAATCTCTCGGGTGCCGAAAAGTCTGAGTTATGCTGTCCGAAAGCCAGCAGAGTGGTCTCTTTCGCAACTTCTAAATGACTTACTTCCCCTGGTCTACTTTAAGCTATATGTTCATTCAGCACCCGTGGATAAAAATGATAACAGCAAAAATAATAAAAGGGAATCAACAGGAAAGTCCCTCCCTAAAGGAATGAAGCGTAAGGTCACATCCATTTCATTATGAGGCTTGCAAAACATAAATCACAAACGCATATCCATCCATTCCCTTCCCAGTCTCTACTTTGATAACTGTAACCTGTGACAAAGCACCCAGAATCACATTAACCTTTCCAGAGATGTTTACAATTTTAACATTGAACTGTTGTAATAATAAACTCCAGTGGAATAATTTTGCGTTCTGGGTTTTAAACTTTTCTATAAATGCAAGCAGTTTATGGTCCGTATAAACTAAGCTTTGTTGATTGTCATGCCGGACATATAGTTCAAAGTGCTAAAGGGTCAGTAGCAAGCTAAGGCTCCTTTTGAATGGTGGAATACTTCCTTTGGCATGGGTTTAATCTTTTTTTGAAAAATATGTCACTGGCTTCTCTATTTCTGCAATGTCGTCTTGTAGTAACACTGCCCCCACCCCCAGGTCGCTGGCATCCGTGGCCATTTTAAATGGTCAGGAAAAGTGCGTGGTGGCCAGCACTAGTTTGGTTATTAATATGGCCGACAAGCTTCCAAACTGCATTTCGACTTTTGTGGATCACAGCATTTTTGCTTGTTTAAACAATATATTCAACGTGCACTGTATTCCTGTCTCGAACTGAGCCAGTCTGTGTGGCTTTAGTTGAGACAGTTGTTGCTTTATTGGTTCAGCGTTTCTTATGTCTACATCATGACTAGTTAACAGAGCGTATCCTGGTGTTTCCCTACAATTCTGTCTTTATTTCTTCAGTATCTTTATATGATTTTGTCTCTGCTCTTCTGCTGCATATAGGCTTGCAACTTTGGTTTTAGAACTCCCTTTAATGTCTTCAAGCAGTGGTCTTCAGCCTCCTAGGTGGTTGGCCAAGTGTGAGGGGAGCGCCTGTACGGCCGGTGGCACTCTGCACATTTAAGGGTCACAGTAGGAAGTCAGCAGTGTGCACAGCCTGATGGAAGTCGTGGCAATGGCAGTCCGGGCTTGAACTCTACAGTCCCTGGGGGACACCCCAGTCCCTGGGGGACACCCCGGGCCCATGGCCCATCCCGGGACACTCTACGCTACTCCCCCCCCACCGGCCCTGGGAGATGCCCCCAGCACCTGTTTCCCAATTTTAGACACCGCAAATGAAGCACTTCCGCCTGGTGGAGGCAGAATATCGCAAGAGACCGGAGACTACCAGGTCGGGCCCATTAAGGAAATGCTCTCGGCCGTTCCTGTACAATTTTTTTGCCCATGGCGGCACGTGGCCTGGATCGCATCCGTGCCGCTATCAAGGTGCCAGAGCATGCGTTCCGTTGGACACCTGGCGCCAACCTCGATTTTCGTCTGACGCCCTATTCTCTGCCTGATCATGATTTGCGATTCCAGCAACGCTGGACGGACAATCCAACCCAACGTGCTTCCCTCTGTCAGGTTCCTGAGTGTCCAAATTAGAGAGGAACCTCCTGAAATCATATCTTCTGCATTTCTGTCTTTTTCTGTCTCGCGTGTAAAGCAGCCAGTCTTTCCTGATTGGCCAATGAACGTCTATCCAAATTCCAAGGATGTTCTGCAGCCAAACTATATGCAGTATGGTCAATGCTGAGGGAGATAATTGATTCATTTTTAATCAATAAACACTCTTCACCCCCCCCCCCCCCCCTCCAGCTTTGCATTCTCTCTTTTCCTTCACATGGTTACTTTCAGCAAAAGGTACAACTGAGGGTTCAATCTCCGCAGGGTCAGTTTGCTTTATATACACCAGTCTTTGTTTTGCAACTTTTACCTTTTCATCAAAGTCTTCGTAATCACAGCTTTTATCTCCATTCAGTAACACGGACTGAAACAATTTGTGCTTCCAGATTTCAACTGTTCTTTACTTTCCGATGTCCCCAGGTAAAGCCTGTGGCTAGGAGTGCCCATGGTGGATGTGTCGAAATGAAGAGATGTTGTTCCTTTAGATGGTGGTGGCCTGTAACTACTTTTCACATCATTATCAGAATCAGAGGATAGCACATTGTTAGTTCCATTAACTTAATTTTTGTTCATAGATGTGGTCGCAGAATCACTGTTTGGTTCTTCATCCACCTTCCTCCTCACTTTCAAAAAGGATTGATCACTAATTATGTCATCTCCTTTGCTATGTGCGTCCTTTACCTTGAAGAAGCACTGTGGATGTGGGTTAATCAACTGTTTGCTTCGTGTCATTTCACAGTCAATGCTGTCCTCATCCTAAATTGTTGATGCTGTGCTTTTGTGGATATTTTTCTTCAAGACAGGCATGCTCTGGGAAATATTTGCAGCTGAAATGGATGGCAATGGATTTACTGCAAAAGGCTGTAATAAATTACTTTTAGGAACGTTCAGTTCACTTTGGCCTTCCAGTTTTCTGTCTTCTTCCTTAGCTTTGTAAGAATGACTTGCCATCTGTTCAAGATCAGTTAGTGACAGGTCTATTCGTTAGCAATTGTTTATCATTGCTTCATAATCAGAATCCAAATCGGATTCAACACGCCTGAATCTTCATCACTGTTAGATTACTTTATTACTATTAGATTCAGACTCCTCTTTCTTAGGGTCACCTTCAGTCTTGGAGTTCTCATAATCTGATATGCTACAATATTTTATCATCGACAAACCTCTGTGACGAATCATAATTTAAGCAGTATCAGCAGTATTAGATTCACTGCCATTGTGTTTGATGTGTGGTCAATGTCTTTCAACATTTCTTTCTTTGAGTAATTTAATTCCCAATGAGTTTCTCTAAGTCCCACCTGTCCTGCCATTGGTATCGACTGCGCTATCTACAGCAATTCCCTTGGACTCTGTAATCATGGGTACAACCTTCACTCCTGCCAAATCATTCCCCAAAAATAAATCTACTCCATCCACTGTGAACTCCAGAAACACTCCAACCACTACTGGACCTGACACTAAGCCACACTCCAATTGTACTTTATACAATGGAACTGGCATTAAAACTCCAAATGACCCCTTAACTAATACCTTGGGCTGGATTCTCCTGTCCCCAAAGCCCAAATCGCGGTGAGCGAGGGAGCGGAGAATCCATTTTGCTGCACATATCGGGAGCGGCACCAGTTTTTGTATTCTGCACCCCCTGAAAAGCGGTGTACACCGCGCCAATTATCCATGGCCTCAGGCCATTGCCTTGAGGCCCACCCTGTGATGCTCTATCCCTTGATCGGCCGAGTTCCCGACGGTGTGGGTTACGTGTGCTCTCACTGTACCGGAACCTCACGTGGCGGCTGCCAGCTCAGTCCAGCGCCGCCATGGCTGGGGGAGGGCCGATCTGCGGGCAGAGGGTGATTCATTCGGAGCTGAGGGCACTGTGGGCGGGCGGTCCGGGTCGCACGAGCGGACAAAGAATGCACTATTTTAGGTCCAGGTCTGTGGACTGAATCCGCCATGGAACACGGTGTGGCAGCTGCAGGCTGCCGCCGTGCGCATGTGCGGCCATGGAACACGGACCAGAAGTGCTGAGGGCCGTATCAGCAGCTAGAGCTGCGAGCTCTATGCTGCCTCCTGCTGGCCTGCAGCAAAACAGGGAATCGGTGGCCGGCATGGGGACTTACTCTCCAAAACGGAGAATCCAGCCCCTTACCTTCCACAGAACTCTCTGGAGGGGCAACAAAATCCTTCTCCAATCGGAGAATTTCCGTAGCATCTGTGTCCCCATTCAGCAGATGGGCAACAGTAACTTGGAGTTAAATTCCTCCTCAAGTCATTGGGCGGGATTCTCCCTTGCTCAACAGTGAAATCATGATCGGCGGTCAGGTGGAGAATTGATTCCCACGCCGGAATCGGGACCCGCACCGGTTTGATGCCGGTTTGCGATTCTCCACCCCCCTTCAAACCGGCGTTATCGTGCCACGTGTCGCATGCAGTCACAAGCCTGTTGCCGCCTCACCGGCCAGCCCACCCATAATGCTCCTCCCTGAATGGGCCAAGTTCCTGACGGCCAGGATCCGTGCCACTGGCCGGGGGGGGGGGGAGGGGGGGGGGTCGTCTGCTAGGGCTGGGGGGGGGGGTTCTGGTGCGGGATGGCCACGGGGTGGGCTGTGAGTTTGCAATTTGTGTGTTAGGTTACGCGCACGGTTGGTGCCATGGTGCACAACGCAACCGGTGCAGGTCGTCAGCCGTGCGCATGCGCAGCCCGGAACACAACCATTTTCCAGCCATTTTCGGCATGATCCGTGGGAGTTTGACTCGCCGCCAATGCTATCCCCTCACCGGTACCAAAATCAGTGAGGGGTCGATGACGATTTTCCTATTGTGATTCTCCCGCGGATTCTCCGTTCAAGCCGGCACTGAGGCGGAGAAACGGAGAATCCGGATTAATAGATACTTGGATTGTTCGTCTGATAGGACAAGCTGCATTTCTCCGCATCCAATGGGAAATCTAATAGGAAAGCTGGAATTCTATCAGCAAAGTGTCTGTTACCATCCTTCCGTTACATAATTGAAAATGGCCAACTTTATTTAGCCAAATAATGACAAACTTGTGACTCACTAAAACATGAGAGATACACAATTTCGGGTCATCCAAAAATTTACCTGGAGAGCATGTACCCCAAACCTTCGTATGAAAAAAGTGTTTTCAGATTTTTATTTCTGTTAAGAAAGATGCAAAATATGAGCTTCAGTATTACAGTGAATACAGTGGGAGAATAAAACGCCAACATTTAATTTCTCTACGCAAGTGGGATTAGGTGGGCAGGGCCTTTCATGTGTCGGTGCAGATTCGATGGGCCGGAGGGGCTCTTCTGCACTGTAGTATTCTGTGATTCTGTGATGAGGAATACACAATAATTACATTAATGATCAGTTAGTTGTGGAATTCTTTAAAGTAGTTACGGTGAGAATGTTTGCAAACTGGGCCAGAAATTTGAAACCAAACAAGTTCAAAGAGAACACTCTCACTTACTTGCTTTTCAGATCATTACATTTCTTGTACGACACATCCTCTTTCCAGTCATCGACGTATATTGTCATAAAGGTGTTCAAATAAACAAGGTGGCTGCACAGACAAGGGTCAATGTCACCTGGATCAACTGTAATTTTTCCATCTGCGTCCTCATCCCCACTTAAGTAGTAACACAACAATATTTCAGGGGAAACTGAAATGTGAAGAAAAGATTGCAGTTATGTGAAATATTAAAGACAGTAAGGTGACAAACTGAAAAAAGAAACACGTGACGGACTTTCCTGAATCTTTGGGCCTGATGGGAATCAACATTTGCTGAGGTTTTTCAATAATATTAATTTGCACGGTTTCATTTACACTGGAGGCAGATATTTAACCCAAACCATGTTTCGAGGAACCTGAATAACAGACAGAAACAGGAGAAGCTGTGAACATCTTGCAGGATGGGAGGTGGAAATCCCAGGAGCTGATGGCTGAGAAAACAATCATGTTTAGGAAGTGGAAAAGTCACCGGGCTGTTTAAACCTCTCACTTTTACATTCATCAACTTGATCTTCAAACCTTCTCACCGTATCACTCAATCCCCTCTCCTGCTGCACATTCAATTCTCACTTGAATCCATTCACTGCATCCATAGAACATAGAACATAGAACGATACAGCGCAGTACAGGCCCTTCGGCCCACGATGTTGCACCGACATGGGAATTCAAAAACTAAAGGCCATCTAACCTACACTATGCCATTATCATCCATATGCTTATCCAATAAACTTTTAAATGCCCTCAATGTTGGCGAGTTCACTACTGTTGCAGGTAGGGCATTCCACGGCCTCACCACTCTTTGCGTAAAAAAACCACCTCTGACCTCTGTCCTATATCTATTACCCCTCAATTTAAGGCTATGTCCCCTTGTGCTAGCCACCTCCATCCGCGGGAGAAGGCTCTCAATGTCCACCCTATCTAACCCTCTGATCATTTTGTATGCCTCTATTAAGTCACCTCTTAACCTTCTTCTCTCTAACGAAAACAACCTCAAGTCCATCAGCCTTTCCTCATAAGATTTTCCCTCCATACCAGGCTATGTCCCCTTGTGCTAGCCACCTCCATCCGCGGGAGAAGGCTCTCAATGTCCACCCTATCTAACCCTCTGATCATTTTGTATGCCTCTATTAAGTCACCTCTTAACCTTCTTCTCTCTAACGAAAACAACCTCAAGTCCATCAGCCTTTCCTCATAAGATTTTCCCTCCATACCAGGCAACATCCTGGTAAATCGCCTCTGCACCCGTTCCAAAGCTTCCACGTCCTTCCTATAATGAGGCGACCAGAACTGTACGCAATGACCAGAACTGTACGCAATGACCAGAACTGTACGCACTTCAATGGATTTACCTGGACATTATATTCATTATTTGATGATGTTTTGGGTGGGGAAGTTCTGTCAGAGTTCTCTATTGATCACAAATTTAGAATGAAAAATTGTGTTTTGTGGCAGTTGAAATGTTCATTGAGGTGAACTATTCACTAAGATTAATGTCGTAACTCTTAACAAACCTTGAAAAATCCATTCAGACTGAAGAAATATAATCATATTTCCAGAGACAGTCTCTCCCTGGCCTTGAATTGTTGACCACAAGAATCATCGTCAATGTTTCTGTCTATAACATCATAAGGCCATAAGGCATAGGCGCAGAATTGGGCCACTCGGCCTATAGGATCTGCTCCGCCATTCAATCATAGATCATAGAATTTAGAGTGCAGATGGAGCCCATTCGGCCCATCGAGTGTGCACCGGCTCTTGTCAGGAGCACACTACCCAAGGTCAACACCTCCACCCTATCCCCATAACCCAGTAACCCCACCCAAAGGACAATTCTGGACACTATGGGCAATTTATCATGGCCAATCCACCTAACCTGCACATCTTTGTGATAGTGGGAGGAAACCAGAGCACCCGGAGGAAACCCACGCAAACAGGGGGAGGATGTGCAGACTCCGCACAGACAGTGACCCAAGCCGGAATCAAACTTGGGACCCTGGAGCTGTGAAGCGATTGTGCTATCCACAATGCTACCGTGCTGCCCACGGCAGATATTTTTCTCATCCCCATAACCCCTGATCCCCTCTGATCAAAAACATATCTATCTCTGTCTTAAAGACATTCAGTGAATTGGTCTCCACAGCCTTCTGCGGCAAAGTGTTCCACAGATTCACCACCCTCTGGCTGATGAAATTCTTCCTCATCTCTGTTTTAAAGGATTGTCCCTTTAATCTGAGATGGTGTCCTCTGGTTCTAGTTTCTCCAACAAGTGGAAACATCCTCTCCACGGCCACTCTATCCAGGCCTCGCAGTGTCCTGTAAGTTTCAATAGGATCCTCCCTCATCCTTCTAAACTCCAACGAGTACAGACCCAGGGTCCCCAACCATTCCTCATGCGACAAGCTCTTCATTCCAAGGATCATTCTTGTGAATCTCCTCTGGACCCTTTCCAAGGTCAGCACATCCTTCCTTAGATACGGGGCCCAAAACTGCTCACAATACTCCAAATGGGGTCTGACCAGAGCCTTATACAGCCTCAGAAGTAAATCCCAGCTCTTGTATTCTAGCCCTCTCGATATGAATGCTAACATTGTATTTGCCTTCCTAACTGCCAATTGAACCTATAAGTTAACCTTAAGAGAATTGTGAACAGGGATTCCCAAGTCCTTTTATGCTTCTGATTTACAAAGCATTTCCGCATTTAGAAAATAATCTATGCCTCTATTCCTCCTCCCAAAGTGCATAACCTGACACTTTTCCCCATTGCATTCCTGCCACTTCATTGCCTACTCTCCTAGCCTGGCCAAATCCTTCTGCAGCCCCCTTGCTTCTTCAATACTACCTGTCCCTCTACAGATCTTTTTATCATCTGTAAACTTAGCAACAGTGGCTTCAGTTACTTCTTCGAGATCGTTCATGTATATTGTGAAAAGTTGTGGTCCCAGCACAGACCCCTGAGACACACCACTAGTCACCGGCTGCCATTCTGAAAAAGACCCCTTTATCCCCACTCTCTGCCTTCTGCCAGTCAGCCAATCCTCTATCCATGCCAGGATCTTACCCTCAACACCATGGGCTCTTAACTTATTGATGTACCATCAATTGAACGCGAGACGAGTTGCTGTACAAAAGTATGGCATTAATCAGCTAGATGTTAGCCCTGCGGTCGACTACAATAGATGGATGACCGCCAGGAGTACTGGTATTTATACCCCGCCCTGGAGGCGGAGTTAACTCAGCCTCTCGACCAATCGGGGAGCCGTCACATGACTGGTCTCAACCAATTGGTCGAGAGGCACATGACCGACCAGGGCCAATGGTAAGCCGGTGTTCTGCACCAACGGCAGGCAGCTATGTTAATCATACCACCACACTTATTTAACAGTCTCCTATGCGGCACCTTGTCAAAGGTCTTCTGGAAATCTAAATAAATCACGTCCACTGGTTCTCCTTTGTCTAACTTGCTTGTTCCTCCTCAAAGAACTCTAGCAGATTGTTAGACACGACCTCCCTTTGACGAAGCTGTGCTGACTCAGTCCTATTTTACCATTCACTTTCCTTTCTAATTTCCTCTCAATAATTTGTGTGTTACGAAACTTAACTCTATTTATGATTACTTATGATATCATCCGTCAGATAATCTCCTGGACAGATCTTCTAAGGTTCAAATAATAAAACAAAGAAGGACCCCAGTGGTTAGCACTGTTCCTTCACAGCACCAGGGACCCAGGTTCGATTCCCGGCGTGGGTCACTGTCTGTGCCGTGTCTGCACGTTCTCCCCGTGTTTGCGTGGGTTTCCTCCGGGTGCTCCGGTTTCCTCCCATAAGCCCCAAAAGACGTGCTTGTTAGGTGAATTGGACATTCTGAATTCTCCCTCTGTGTACCCGAACAGGTGCCGGAATGTGGCGACGAGGGGCTTTTCACAGTAACTTCATTGCAATGTTAATGTAAGCCTACTTGTGACATTAATAAAGATTATTATTATTACAATTGGCGTTGTTCATGGTCCATCTCTGTGCAGTGAGGAAGGGAACCACAGAAGATCATTTTGGAACTCGAATCAGGGACGTGAAATCGAATCAACTGAGATTTGTATGGAGCAGATGAATGTGATTTGTTGACGATGATTATTGAACTGATCAGAGAACACCGCAGCTCCAGAGTGCTCACTCACAGGATTTTGACAGAGTGGAGTGAAAGGTTTTCTGATTTTGGACCTGTTGGAGACCTGTTTGGCACAATTGGAGACAAAATGGCATTTGTTTTGGGAGATGTTGTTTCTCCCTTGAATTTTTGCCCTTTCATTTGCTAAGGAGAGGGTGGTGTAGTGGTATTGCCACTGGGCGGGTTGTCCAAAGATCCCGGGTAATGCTCCTGGGAACTGGTTTCGAATCCCAGCGGTGCAGATTGAGATGACAGCAAAGTCATTGGCGTGGAAACCCATCTGATTCAGTAATGTCCTTTAGGAAAGGTCTGGCCTACATGTGACTCCAGACTCATGGCAATTTCCTCTGCAATGGCCCAGCAAGCTGCTCACTTGAAAGGTAATTAGTGATGGGTAATGTTGGTGTAGTGGCAATGTGATTGGGTTAGCAATTCAGAAACCAGCATAATTCACTGTGGGCATGGGTTTAAATTTCAACATGGCAGCAATGTGGACAGCTTGTGGGCAGGGTCTCTGCTCGTGGTGCTCATCGGATTCAAGCATCATGCTGGCTAGTGTCAAGATTTCCACGTGATTGAGGAGCTTGGGGTGAGTAGTGTTGGCAGCCAAGAGCTGCCGATCCATCAGAGAAGCCTCTGGGAGCGGTGGCAGCTGCCAGTAACATACCCATGATAGATGTTTCCTTATCGAGGAGCCTGAGGCATAGGCGAGGGGCAGTAGGGTATGGTTGCAGGAAGCGGAACTCTGCCCGGGGCTGCTCCGAAGAAAGGGCATTTTTCTGGATCTTCTCGATGCTGGGCTGTTCGATCAAGCAGTGTGGATGTTTGAAATAGGGAGCCCCCATTAACCCTGCAAGTAACATTTATGGGGTCAATCCAGCACCCTACCTCCCCATTGACCCCAGCACGGCGGCACAGTGGTTAGCACTGTGGCTTCACAGCTCCAGGGTCCCAGGTTCGATTCCCCGCTGGGTCACTGTCTGTGCGGAGTCTGCACGTTCTCCCCGTGTGTGCGTGGGTTTCCTCCGGGTGCTCCGGTTTCCTCCCACAGTCCAAAGACGTGCAGGTTAGGTGGATTGGCCGTGCTAAATTGCCCTTAGTGTCCAAAAAGGTTAGGAGGGGTTAGTGGGTTATGGGGATATGGTGGAAGTGAGGGCTTCAGTGGGTTGGTGCAGACTCGATGGGCTGAATAGCCTCCTTCTGCACTTTATGTTCTATGAACCCCGCTTACAAACATGTCACCAGTCAGGGGACATAAATTCTGCCTTACATCACCGTTCCCCGGACCAATGAAATCTCCCACTTTATAAAAATCAGAAATGTACATTGCTTTACCCATTGATACGTGTTGTAGGAGGAGCAAGCTCACTGAAATCAAATTAAATAATTAAATGACATTTTGATTTCATATATCATATTTTGAAACAATGTATTAAACACTTGCAGAACTTTAGTGTAAAAGTTTCCATCACAAACTAAACAAAATCAATATTTAATTTGCTTATTCTTTGGTGTAAAATTAAACTCAATGTCGGAAGCTAATTTCTATTTTATTTCATTTACTTTGATATCCTTATCTTTCAGATAAATTAACTCCACAACTTGAGCATAGGCTGCCAGTGTGTGAGAATCAGATTGATTTGGACATATCAGGATCATTGCTGAAAAGAGAGAAATGTCACTAAAATACATCAGGACAAACACAGGAATATCAAATTTCAAACAGATCACAAAAATGTAAACTACAGGAGGAAATGTTGCTGCTTGGTGGAGAAATTGACTCAGCATTGCCACGGAGAGGGCTTGGGGCGGCATGGTGGTGCAGTGGTTAGCACTGCTGCCTCACGGCATCGAGGACCCGGGTTCGATCCCTGCTCTGCGTCACTGTCCGTGAGGAGTTTGCACATTCTCCCCTGTGTCTGCGTGGGTCTCACACCCACAACTCAAAGATGTGCAGGGTAGGTGGATTGGCCACGCTAAATTGCCCCTTAATTGAAACTTTTTTTACAAAAGCATTGCCGTGGAGAAAGCACTGGTAAAGGTTAGCTTCCCCGCACTGACTGTTGTGCTTGAACATATTGATGTTGTTTGCAGAGAACCGGTCAATACGCATGAATGCATGTTGCTTGCATGTCTCTCTTTTCAGCAATATTTAAGATCTCTGATACCGAGCATCAATAAAAGGATAATTTCCTGAGTGGGTGTTGGCATTGCGGAAACCCAACCATTGCCAGCACATACTGGGCAATCACAGGGATGGTGCCCGCACAGACAGCCACATTCTGGGTCAGATGTTAAACTGTTCCATTGTCTGCCTGTTACTGTGGATGTAAACAATCCCATGGCACTGTGTAAACAACAGTTACATGAACAGGCAGAAGGTGAGAAACCAGTGACCTTCTGATGAAAACAATCGCCTGGTGATGTGGCCGTATTTACCGCTTCAGATCGTCTGAAATGAAAATAATCCAACACAAAATACCCAATACTGACCAGTCAAGAGAAGCCCCTTCCCCATCCTGGAGCTGGGAATCTGCTCAGTCACTGGATTTCCGTCTGGTGCCTTTGAGAGTCCCAGCACGAGACTAAATAAAGGATCTGGAGAAGAAATCAGAGAACAGTGAGGAATTTGCAAAGAAACAATGGGTGGGATTTTCCCACTTTTTGGCAGCATGGAGCAGCAGGTGAGAAAAACGAGGTCAAAGCTCTTGCCCCCAATGGCCGCCTTCTCCATCGGATTGTCAGGGAAATAGTTGAAAAAAGTTTGATGAGGCAAATTGCACAAGGGAATTTTTCTGGGTTGTGCACTGTTGAGCCTCCTCCACCAGCAACTTAACAGTTTCAAAGTCGGGACACCCTAATTAAAGGATGCCCCAACACAGAATATTCATATAATCCTCCCGTCCTGAATATCACCCCACAAACATTACCCACCCAATATCCACCCCACCACAGAACACCCGCCCACGTGCAACATCCCCCCCGCCCACAAAACACCTCCCTCACCCCCAAAACTGCCCCCAGCACTGTCCCATGACACTGCTTTGCCCCCTCCCACTTCCCTGGTACTGTCCCACTCCCAGTTTCAAGCCTTTGGAGACATGTCTTAATTCACATTGGCATGTTCCTCACGTTGATGTGAATGGATTATGTTTTGGGGGAAGATTATTAGGAGCAAAGGCCAGATAATCAGATGGAAATGCATTTACTGTGTCTCCTGACGTTGAACAATGGGATTTCCAATACATCATTGGCAGGGGATGGGGACGGACAATCCCAATGGGCAAATCTCTCTGTTGGAAATCACGGTTTGGGGCACATGCAGAATTTTTTGCTGCCGCTGCAAATCCCGCCCGACAAAACCACGAGCTGAAAGTTTCCCCAAATACATGGAATTTAATGGCGACCCCTGGGATTCAGGGAGAATAAAGCATCAGCATGGTTTTTGGTAACTCAGTTTCACACTGTCTATTTGTGGCTCCTTCTTGTAATGCATTTGTGTGTCATCATTATGTGTAACATCCTGTAATTGTGTTCGCCCTGAGCAATAAAGGGTGGAATTCTCCAGCCCCACCCAATGACGAGTATTCCCCTGACGGAGGATTCTGCCGCCAGTCACCGGCAGCATCGTACCGTCCCGCCAAAGACGATTCTGATTTTCATTCCTCACCCACGCCATCGCCAGGGACTCCATGGCAGGGGTCGACTTCAGTGAGACCGAACGGTCTCGCTGCCAGGAACGGCTGGAGAATTCCACCCAAAGAATCTCCTGCAACCGCCTCATGTCTGCTTCAAGGTGAAGAGCAGCAGTTGTCCCTGAGCAGTTGCCTCTCAGCTCAGCACGTTTCCTTTGTTGAACTCTACAGCACAGATTTCCCGAAAAGTGTCTGCTCCCAGTCCACTCTGGCCAAATCGTATCTGATCTTATTAAAATTGACCTTTCCCCAATTTATAACTTTGACCTCAGGCCCGTCCTTGGTCTTTTCAATAACAATCTTGAATCTAATGTAGTCATGATCATTGTCTGCAAAATGCAGGAATCTATCATCGACATAAACTGCCTTGGTAGAATTTTGCGTGAGTCACAAAGTACGTGATTTCACCAGACCAACAATCGACCTAACACATCTGCTCAAAAGTAAAAATAAATCTGTAAACGTTGAAGCAAATTCAAATCCTACCCTGGTCGGCATCAGAACAAAGTACCTCAAGTGGAAAATTTGGCAACATATTAATTTGCCAATGACTTTGTCAATTCTAATGGTGAATAATGAGATTTTAATGGAACATTATTAGATTCAATCATAAGAACATAAGAACTAGGAGCAGGAGTAGGTCATCTGGCCCCTCGAGCCTGCTCCGCCATTCAATGAGATCATGGCTGATCTTTTGTGGACTCAGCTCCACTTTCCAGCCCGAACACCATAACCCTTAATCCCTTTTTTCTTCAAAAAACTATCTATCTTTACCTTAAAAACATTTAATGAAGGAGCCTCAACTGCTTCACTGGGCAAGGAATTCCATAGATTCACAACCCTTTGGGTGAAGAAGTTCCTCCTAAACTCAGTCCTAAATCTACTTTCCCCTTATTTTGAGGCTATGCCCCCTAGTTCTGCTTTCACCCGCCAGTGGAAACAACCTGCCCGCATCTATCCTATCTATTCCCTTCATAATTTTAAATGTTTCTATAAGATCCCCCCTCATCCTTCTAAATTCCAACGAGTACAGTCCCAGTCTACTCAACCTCTCCTTGTAATCCAACCCCTTCAGCTCTGGGATTAACCTCGTGAATCTCCTCTGCACACCCTCCAGTGCCAGTACGTCCTTTCTCAAGTAAGGAGACCAAAACTGAACACAATACTCCAGGTGTGGCTTCACTATCACCTTATACAATTGCAGCATAACCTCCCTAGTCTTAAACTCCATCCCTCTAGCAATGAAGGACAAAATTCCATTTGCCTTCTTAATCACCTGTTGCACCTGTAAACCAACTTTCTGTGACTCATGCACGAGCACACCCAGGTCTCTCTGCACAGCAGCATGCTTTAATATTTTATTGTTTAAATAATAATCCCGTTTGCTGTTATTCCTACCAAAATGGATAACCTCACATTTGTCAACATTGTATTCCATTTGCCAGACCCTAGCCCATTCACTTAACCTATCCAAATCCCTCTGCAGACTTCCAGTATCCTCTGCACTTTTCGCTTTACCACTCATCTTAGTGTCATCTGCAAACTTGGACACATTGCCCTTGGTCCCCAACTCCAAATCATCTATGTAGATTGTGAACAATTGTGGGCCCAACACGGATCCCTGAGGGACACCACTATCTACTGATCGCCAACCAGAGAAGCACCCATTATTCCCCACTCTTTGCTTTCTATTAATAAACCAATCCTCTATCCATGCTACTACTTTACCCTTAATGCCATGCATCTTTATCTTATGCAGCAGCCTTTTGTCTGGCACCTTGTCAAAAGCTTTCTGGAAATCCAGATAGACCACATCCATTGGCTCCCCGTTATCCACTGCACTGGTAATGTCCTCAAAAAATTCCACTAAATTAGTTAGGCACGACCTGCCCTTTATGAACCCATGCTGCGTCTGCCCAATGGGACAATTTCTATCCAGACGCCTCGCAATTTCTTCCTTGATGATAGATTCCAGCATCTTCCCTACTACCGAAGTTAAGCTCACTGGCTTATAATTTCCTGCTCTCTGCCTACCTCATTTTTTAAACAGTGGTGTCACGTTTGCTAATTTCCAATCCACCGGGACCACCCCAGAACATAGAACATAGAACATAGAACAGTACAGCACAGAACAGGCCCTTCGGCCCTCGATGTTGTGCCGAACAATGATCACCCCACTTAAACCCACGTAACCCGTATACCCGTAACACAACAATCCCCCCATTAACCTTACACTGCGGGCAATTTAGCATGGCCAATCCACCTAACCCGCACATCTTTTTTGGACTGTGGGAGGAAACCGGAGCACCCGGAGGAAACCCACGCGCACACGGGGAGGACGTGCAGACTCCACACAGACAGTGACCCAGCCGGGAATCGAACCTGGGACCCTGGAGCTGTGAAGCATTGATGCTAACCACCATGCTACCGTGAGGTAAATCACTAGTGCATCTGCAATTTCCCTAGCCATCTCTTTTAGCACTCTGGGATGCATTCCATCAGGGCCAGGAGACTTGTCTACCTTTAGCCCCATTAGCTTGCCCATCACTACCTCCTTAGTGATAACAATCCTCTCAAGGTCATCACCTGTCATAACCTCATTTCTATCAGTCACAGGCATGTTATTTGTGTCTTCCACTGTGAAGATCGACCCAAAAAACCTGTTCAGTTCCTCAGCCATTTCCTCATCTCCCATTATTAAAACTCCCTTCTCACCCTCTAAAGGACCAATATTTACCTTAGCCACTCTTTTTTGCTTTATATATTTGTAAAAACTTTTGCTGTCTGCTTTTATATTCTGAGCAAGTTTACTCTCATACTCTATTTTACTCTTCTTTATAGCTTTTTTAGTAGCTTTCTGTTGCCCCTTAAATATTTCCCAGTCCTCTAGTCTCCCACCAATCTTTGCCATTTTGTATGCTCGTTCCTTCAATTTGATACTCTCCCTTATTTCCATAAGACCATAAGACCATAAGACATAGGAGTGGAAGTAAGGCCATTCGGCCCATCGAGTCCACTCCACCATTCAATCATGGTTGATTTCAACTCCATTTACCCGCTCTCTCCCCATAATTTCCTTAGATATCCACGGTTGATTTTCCCTCTTTCTACCGTCCTTCTTTTTTGTGGGTATAAACCTTTGCTGAGCACTGTGAAAAATCGCTTGGAAGGTTCTCCACTGTTCCTCAACTGTGCCACCATAAAGTATTTGCTCCCAGTCTACCTTAGCTAGTTCTTCTCTCATCCCATTGTAATCTCCTTTGTTTAAACACAAAACACCAGTATTTGATTTTACCTTCTCACCCTCCATCTATATTTTAAATTCCACCATATTGTGATCGCTCCTTCCGAGAGGATCCCTAACTATGAGATCATGAATCAATCCTGTCTCATTACACAGGACAAGATCTAGGACCGCTTGTTCCCTCGTAGGTTCCATTACATACTGTTCTAGGAAACTATCGTGATACATTCTATAAACTCCTCCTCAAGGTTGCCTTGACCGACCTGGTTAAACCATTCGACATGTAGATTAAAATCCCCCATGATAACTGCTGTACCATTTCTACATGCATCTGTTATCTCTTTGTTTATTGCCTGCCCCACCATAACATTGCTATTTGGTGGCCGATAGACTACTCCTTTCAGTGAATTTTTCGCCTTACTATTCCTGATTTCCACCCAAATGGATTCAACCTTATCCTCCATAGCACCGATATCATCCCTAACTATTGCCCGGATGTCATCCTTAAATAACAGAGCTACACCACCTCCCTTACCATCCACTCTGTCCTTCCGAATAGATAGATAGAGATAGAGAAATACAGCACAGAACAGGCCCTTCGGCCCACGATGTTGCGCCGAACTTTTGTCCTAGGTTAATCATAGAATTTTGGACAATTTGTCATGGCCAATCCACCCAACCTGCACATCTTTGGACTGTGGGAGGAAACCGGAGTACCCGGAGGAAACCCACGCAGTCACGGGGAGGATGTGCAGACTCCACACAGACAGTGACCCAAGTCGAAATCGAACTTGGGACCCTGGAGCTGTGAAGCAATTGTGCTATCCACAATGCTACCGTGCTGCCCTTAAGAAGTTAACCTACACTCCCTTATTCTACCCTAATCCAAGTACCTATCCAATAGCCGCTTGAAGGTCCATAAATTTTCCGACTCAACTACTACCACAGGCAGTGCATTCCATGCCCCCACTACTCTCTGGGTAAAGAACCTACCTCTGACATCCCCTCTATATCTTCCACCATTTATCTTAAATTTATGTCCCCTTGTAATGGTGTGTTCCACCCGGGGAAAAAGTCTCTGACTGTCTACTCTATCTATTCCCCTGATCATCTTATAAACCTCTATCAAGTCGCCCCTCATCCTTCTCCGTTCTAATGAGAAAAGGCCTAACACCCTCAATCTTTCCTCGTATGACCTACTCTCCATTCCAGGTAACATCCTGGTAAATCTCCTTTGCACCTTTTCCAAAGCTTCCACATCCTTCCTAAAATGAGGTGACCAGAACTGCACACAGTACTCCAAATGTGGCCTGACCAAGGTTTTGTACAGCTGCATCATCACCTCACGGCTCTTAAATTCAATCCCTCTGCTAATGAACGCTAGCACACCATAGGCCTTCTTCACAGCTCTATCCACTTGAGTGGCAACTTTCAAAGAACAATGAACATAGACCCCAAGATCTCTCTGCTCCTCCACATTGCCAAGAACCCTACCATTAACCCTGTATTCCGCATTCAGATTTGTCCTTCCAAAATGGACAACCTCACACTTGTCAGGGTTAAACTCCATCTGCCACTTCTCAGCCCAGCTCTGCATTCTATCTATGTCTCTTTGAAGCCGACAACAGCCCTCCTCACTATCCACAACTCCACCAATCTTCGTATCATCTGCAAATTTACTGACCCACCCTTCAACTCCCTCATCCAAGTCGTTAATGAAAATCACAAACAGCAGAGGACCCAGAACTGATCCCTGCGGTACGCCACTGATAACTGGGCTCCAGGCTGAATATTTGCCATCCACCACAACTCTCTGTCTTCTATCGGTTAGCCAGTTTGTTATCCAACTGGCCAAATTTCCCACTATCCCATGCCTCCTTACTTTCTGCATAAGCCTACCATGGGGAACCTTATCAAATGCCTTACTAAAATCCATGTACACTACATCCACTGCTTTACCTTCATCCACATGCTTGGTCACCTCCTCAAAGAATTCAATAAGACTTGTAAGGCAAGACCTACCCCTCACAAATCCGTGCTGACTATCCCTAATCAAGCAATGCCTTTCCAGATGCTCAGAAATCCTATCCCTCAGTACCCTTTCCATTACTTTGCCTACCACCGAAGTAAGACTAACTGGCCTGTAATTCCCAGGGTTATCCCTATTCCCTTTTTTGAACAGGGGCACGACATTCGCCACTCTCCAATCCTCTGGTACCACCCCTGTTGACAGCGAGGACGAAAAGATCATTGCCAACGGCTCTGCAATTTCATTTCTTGCTTCCCAGAGAATCCTTGGATATATCCCGTCAGGCCCGGGGGACTTGTCTATCCTCAAGTTTTTCAAAACGCGCAACACATCTTCCTTCCTGACAAGTATCTCCTCAAGCTTATCAGTCTGCTTCACGCTGTCCTCTCCAACAATATGGCCCCTCTCATTTGTAAATACTGAAGAAAAATACTTGTTCAAGGCCTCTCCTATCTCTTCAGACTCAATACACAATCTCCCGCTACTGTCCTTAATCGGACCTACTCTCACTCTAGTCATTCTCATATTTCTCACGTATGTGTAAAAGGCCTTGGGGTTTTCCTTGATCCTACCCGCCAAAGATTTTTCATGCCCTCTCTTAGCTCTCCTAATCCCTTTCTTCAGTTCCCTCCTGGCTATCTTGTATCCCTCCAGCGCACTGTCTGAACCTTGTTTCTTCAGCCTTACATAAGTCTCCTTCTTCCTCTTAACAAGACATTCAACCTCTCTTGTCAACCATGGTTCCCTCACTCGACCATCTCTTCCCTGCCTGACAGGGACATACATATCAAAGACACGCAGTACCTGATCCTTGAACAAGTTCCACATTTCACTTGTGTCCTTCCCTGACAGCCTATGTTCCCAACTTCTGCACTTCAATTCTTGTCTGACAGCATTGTATTTACCCTTCCCCCAATTATAAACCTTGCCCTGTTGCTCGCACCTATCCCTCTCCATTACTAAAGTGAAAGTCAGAGAATTGTGGTCACTACCTCCAAAATGCTCCCCCACTAACAAATCTATCACCTGCCCTGGTTCATTACCAAGTACTAAATCCAATATGGCCTCCCCTCTGGTCGGACAATCTACATACTGTGTTAGAAAAGCTTCCTGGACACACTGCACAAACACTACCCCATCCAAACTATTTGATCTAAAGAGTTTCCACTCAATGTTTGGGAAGTTGAAGTCGCCCATGACTACTACCCTGTGACTTCTGCACCTTTCCAGAATCTGTTTCCCAATCTGTTCCTCCACATCTCTGCTGCTATTGGGGGGCCTATAGAACACTCCCAACAAGGTGACTGCTCCTTTCCTATTTCTAACTTCAACCCATATTACCTCAGTAGGCAGATCCCCCTCGAACTGCCTTTCTGCAGCTGTTATACTATCTCTAATTAACAATGCCACCCCCCCACCTCTTTTACCATCCTCCCTAATCTTGTTGAAACATCTATAACCAGGGACCTCCAACAACCATTTCTGCCCCTCTTCTATCCAGGTTTCCGTGATGGCCACCACATCGTAGTCCCAAGTACCGATCCATGCATTAAGTTCACCCACCTTATTCCTGATGCTTCTTGCATTAAAGTATACACACTTCAACCCATCTCCTTGCCTGCAAGTACTCTCCTTTGTCATTGTTACCTTCCCCACTGCATCACTACGTGCTTTGGCGTCCTGACTATCGTCTACCTTAGTTGCTGGACTACAGATCCGGTTCCCATTCCCCTGCCAAATTAGTTTAAACCCTCCCGAAGAGTACTAGAAAACCTCCCCCCCAGGATATTGGTGCCCCTCTGGTTCAGATGCAACCCGTCCTGCTTGTACAGGTCCCACCTTCCCCAGAATGCGCTCCAATTATCCAAATACCTGAAGCCCTCCCTCCTACACCATTCCTGCAGCCACGTGTTCAACTGCACTCTCTCCCTATTCCTAGCCTCGCTATCACGTGGCACCGGCAACAAACCAGAGATGACAACTCTGTCTGTCCTGGCCCTTAACTTCCAGCCTAACTCCCTAAACTTGTTTATTACCTCCACACCCTTTTTCCTACCTACATCGTTGGTACCAATGTGCACCACGACTTCTGGCTGCTCACCCTCCCCCTTCAGGATCCTGAAGACACGATCAGAGACATCCCTGGCCCTGGCACCCGGGAGGCAACATACCTTTCGGGAGTCTCGCTCGCGACCACAGAATCTCCTATCTATTCCCCTAACCATTGAATCTCCTATTACTATTGCTTTTCTATGCTCCCCCCTTCCCTTCTGAGCCCCAGAGCCAGACTCAGTGCCAGAGACCTGGCCGCTGGGGCCTTCCCCCGGTAGGTCATCCCCCCCAACAGCATCCAAAACGGTATACTTGTTTTGAAGGGGAATGGCCACGAGGGATCCCTGCACTGTCTGCCTGTTAGTTTTCTTTCCCCTGACTGTAACCCAGCTACTCTTGTCCAGTACCTTTGGTGTGGCTACCTCCCTGTAACTCTTCTCTATGACCCCCTCTGCCTCCCGGATGATCCGAAGTTCATCCAGCTCCAGCTCCAGTACCTTAACACGGTCTCTGAGGAGCTGGAGTTGGGTGCACTTCCCGCAGGTATAGTCAGCGGGGACACCAGTGAATTCCCTCACCACCCACATCCTACAGGAGGAGCATGCAACTGCCCTAGCCTCCATCCCCTCTTACTTTACAGAATTAGCTGCCCTGTGGACCAACTGGACCTCCGCCCTCCGACTCTGCTCCCAGTCAGCTGTACTGAATAGTTTGATACCCTCGGATATTTAACTCCCAGTCGTGACCATCCTTTAACATGTGTCAGTAATGGCCACTAAATCATAGTCATTCACGATGATTTGCGCCATCAACTCATTTACTTTATTCCGAATACTACGAGCATTCAGGTAAAGTGCACTTACGTTGGTTTTTTTATCTCTGTTTTGAATCTTAACTTCTCAAGTTTTACTCCTTTTAGTATTCCTGGGCCTATTCACTGAGCTCCACTCAGACACTGTACCTTGTACTGTTGCCCTTTTTGATTTTTGACTATGTCTTCTATGTCTTGCACTTTCCCCCTTACTTCCTTTTGCTTCTGTCCCTGTTTTACTACCTTCCAACTTCCTGCATCGGTTCCCATCCCCCTGCCACATTAGTTTAAACCCTCCCCAACAGCTCTAGCAAACACCCCCCCAGGACATCGGTTCCAATCCTGCCCAGGTGCAGACCGTCCGGTTTGTACAGGTCCCACCTCCCCCAGAACCGGTCCCAATGCCCCAGGAATTTGAATCCCTACCTCTTGCACCATCTCTCGAGCCACGCATTCATCCTATCTATCCTGACATTCCTAATCTGACTAGCTCGTGGCACTGGTAGCAATCCTGAGATTACTACCTTTGAGGTCCTACTTTTTAGTTTAACTCCTAACTCCCTGAATTCAGCTTGTAGGACCTCATCCCGTTTTTTACCTATATCGTTGGTGCCTATGTGCACCACGACAGCTGGCTGTTCACCCCCCCCCCCCCCCCCCCCCCCAGAATGTCCTGCCGCCTATGTGAGCAACAATTTATAGAATTAAAGTCGATGTTACCAAGTCTGAGTCTTTGGACAGGTCTGTGCGGCAGGTCTTGTTCAAATCTGCTGTGTTTTGTGTTCATTTATACCCTTATTCTTTTGGCTCTGTTGTGCATGAATGTCCCTAAATCATGCAAAATCCATTGGCCCCAGTGTGTCTAGTTTCAGCCAACCATTATCTTACACGACCACTGCCCAGAGTGAGGTATAACCTTGCACCAACTGAATGTCAAGTCACCCAAATATAAGTTGTTAAAGGTTAATGAGATTATGGATATGAAAGTCCATCTAATCATTGAAAAGTTACTCACACATCCTGATTGTGGCTCCACTCTGTCTATCAGCCAATTGGTACATTATCCCATTGCCACCTGTCATAATATCCACTCATGTATATAATGAGATGCAGACAGGCAGTGATTGACACATAGGATGACCAATGAACACACAACACAGGACAACCAATCACCAGACAAGACACCACCGCTATAAAGCCCAAAGGGCATTAAGGCTCCCGCTCTTTTCGGGACCCAGACACTGAGACAGTCAGAGCGCACAAGCAGTAGACATTATTGCCATGTGGTAGCTAGTAAATCTGGTCGAGCCAGTAAGAGGTCGTCAGTAGGATTAGTCGAGTGTCAACCCACAGCTGAACATGTCCAGCCGTTCGTAGTTTAATTAAAACCGTGTAGGATCATCTCCGGTGTTAGACGTTTGTTTCTAGCTTCCCTGCATCCAGTAGCAGTCAACGTCGAACCAACCTGCCTAACACATCATGGTACCAGGGAGCTATTAACCCTGCTGAACCTACCTCGAGTGAATCTGCAACGACCAGAAAGAGGCTATCCAGCAACATGGAAAACATCCAACCTCCTCCACAGCTCCGCATCTCCGGCAACCTCGCCGCCAATTGGAAGTTCTTCAAGCAAAAGATCCTCCTGTATATCGACGCCTCCGACCTCGAGGCAGCATTGGATGCAAGGAAGATTGCGCTATTTCTCTCGACCACGGAGGATCACGCCATCCGTTATTTCCAACTCACTTACATTTGCCGATGGCGAAGACAAGACGAAGTTTAATATGGTCCTGCTAAAATTCGACGGCCACTGCGACATTGAAGTGAATGAGAGCTTTGAACGGTACATCTTCCAACAGAGGCTTCAGGGTAAAGATGAACCTTTTCAGTCCTTCCTGACCCAGCTCCGCATCCTAGCGCAGTCATGTAATTACGGCTCTGCGGCTGATTCCATGATCTGGGGTCAGATAATTTTTGGGGTCCATTCCGATTCCCTGCGGTAGCAGCTCCTCAAAATCAAACAGCTAACCCTCTCCATCGCGATTGAGATGTGCGTGGTCCATGAGCATGCTAAGAATCGTTACTCCCACATCAGGGCGGCAGAAACTGCAAAACTGGCCTCCCACGAGGCAGAACGGGAGCAGGCCATTGAAAAAATGCAAGGCCTGAGTATCGAGGAGAGTGGCCATTTTGCACGCTTTTCCTGGGTCCCTACGCATGCGCACCACAACCGGGTGGACAACAAGGCAGAAAACCCTAATACGCAGGTGCGTACGTCAGCCGACCGCACTGCGCATGCGCGTTGGCACACGGAATGCGCTGACGTCAGCGTTATGACGTGTCCGAATTGTGGCTCCGCAAATTTAAAGTGTCAATGTCCAGCCAAAGGACATTGTGGGAAGCCTGGCCATTACGCGGCCTGCTGCAGGTCCACTCCACCGATTATCATCCAGCGTTCCCAGATACAGCGCAGAAGTATCCGTTCGGTACAAAAAGACATGCAGGATACTGATCCCGACAGCCCAATGGATCCCGATGCTGATTGCCTCGAATTCCTATATCAGGTGGGCATCGTAACCACACGCGAGCTGGTCCCCACTGCCCGGCAACCCGCCTTTCGATCCTCAGTGTGAATCCTGACGACGAGTGGTCTGCTATCCTCACAGTCAACCAGGCTCACATCCGATTTAAACTGGACACCGGCGGGTCTGCGAACCTCATATCACAGTCAGATCTTGACAGTATCCCTGACCGACCTAGCATTCTTCCACCAGCATGCCAACTCCTCGACTACAATGGCAATGCCATAGCTGCCAGTGGATCGTGTCGGCTAGGGGTATCTCACAAGGAATTCAAGACAACTTTACGATTCGAGATCGTTCGGCCTGACAGGGCGTCCCTGCTCGGTGCTCGCACCTGCAAGCTCCTGAATCTGGTCCAGCGAGTCCACACTATGTCCTCAACACCGGCGACTGCCTCGACCGATGTGAATCTCCAGGCCGAGATAGACAACATCCTCACACAATACCACAATGTGTTTGATGGAATGGGCACGGTCCCATATCGCTACAAAATTCTGCTAAAGCCGAACGCCACCCCAATGATCCATGCACCACGCCGGGTGCTGGCTCCTCTCAAGGATCACCCAAAAAAGCAGCTGCAGGACCTCATAGATCAGGGCATTACCTCAAAGGTCATGGAACCAACAGACTGGGTCAGCTCCATGGTCTGCGTCAAGAAGCCCTCTGGTGAACTCCGCATTTGCATTGATCCCAAAGACCTGAACCGCAATATCATGCGGGAGCACTACCCGATCCCAAAGCGTGACGAGTTAACCTGTGAGATAGCTCATGCCAAATTCTTTACCAAGCTGGACGCCTCCCGGGGTTTCTGGCAAATACAGCTGGACGCGTCAAGTCAGAAGCTGTGCGCGTTCAACACTCTGTTCGGCCGCTCTTGCTACAACCGCATGCCCTTCGGTATCATATCAGCTTCCGAAGTATTTCATCGCATCATGGAGCAAATGATGGAGGGCAACAAGGGGGTGCGAGTCTATGTGGACGACATGATCGTCTGGTCCACAACGCCCGAGGATCACATTGCCCACCTCAGACAGGTCTTCCAGCGGATTCATGAAAAAGGCCTCCAGCTCAACAGGCTCAAATGCACGTTTGGTCAATCCGCTATCAAGTTCCTGGGTGACCACATTTCACAACATGGAGTCCAGCCGACAAGGTGCTGCCGATCAACGCCATGAAGACCCCGGAGGACAAGAAGGCGGTTCTTCGCTTCCTCGGGATTGTAAATTTTCTCGGGAAATTCATTCCCAATTTAGCAGCCCACACCACGGCATCTCGTAAAGAAGTCAACAGTTTTCCAGTGGCTGCCCGCACATGAAAAGTAGTGGCTTGAGCTAAAGGCAAAGCTCACCCCAGCCCAGTACTGGCGTTCTTTGACCCAACCGGGAACACCAAGATATCTACTGACGCTAGCCAGGACGGCATTGGGGCGGTGCTCCTCCAGCGAAACGACTCCTCGTCCTGGGCTCCAGTGGCATACGCTTCCAGGGCCATGACGCCGACCGAGCAACGGTATGCCCAGATCGAGAAGGAGTGCTTGGGTCCCCTGACAGGAATAGTCAAGTTTCATGACTACGTATACGGCCTGCCGAAGTTCACGGTGGAAACAGACCACACGCCTTTAGTCCACATAATCCAGAAGGATTTAAATGGCATGATACCTTGGCTGCAGCAAATTCTTCTTCGCTTCCGCCGATATCACTTCGAACTCGTCTACACACCGGGTAAGGAGCTGATCATCGCGGATGCCCTATCCAGGTCCATTACCATGCCGTGTGAACAGGGCGACTTCATCTGCCACATAGAGGCACAGGTGCAGTTGTGTGCCAGCAACCTACCAGCCACTTATGAACGAGTGGTCCGAATACGTGAAGAAACTGCCAAGGATCCTCTACTGCAGCGCGTGATGCAACACCTCGCCCATGGCTGGCAAAAGGGGCAATGTCCCCAGTTCTTTAACGTAAAGGACGAGTTAACGATCATTGAGGGAATCCTTCTTAAACAGGACAGGATCGTCATTCCTCAAAGCATGCGAGATATGGTGCTCGGGCAGATCATGAGGGTCACCTTGGGGCCGAAAAATGTCGACGCAGAGCTCGGGAGGCGGTTTATTGGCCGGGCATCGACCAGGACATTGCCAACACGGTCCTCAACTGCCCGACCTGCCAGAAGTTTCAACCGGATCAGCCCAAGGAAACACTGCAACAGCACGAGCTTGTGACGTCTCCGTGGTCTAAAGTGGGGGGTAGACCTCTTTCACGCCAGTGGGCATGATTACGTGCTCCTGGTCGACTACTTCTCCAGTTACCCGGAAGTGGTGAAATTGTCGGACCTCACGTCTAGGTCCGTCATCAAAGCCGCAAAGAGACGTTTGCCAGGCATGGGATACCACTCACAGTAATGAGTGACAACCGTCCATGTTTCTACAGCCAGGAGTGGTCTGATTTATGCACGATCCTACAACTTCAGACACATTACTTCCAGTCCCCATTATCCGCAATCAAACGGGAAGGCCGGGAAAGGGGTGCCTATCATCAAGTGGTTGTTGTGCAAGGCTGCAGACTCAGCCTCCGATTTCAACTTGGCGCTGCTGGCCTACAGGGCAGCCCCTCTGTTGACTGGTTTGTCTCCGGCGCAGTTGCTCATGAACCGCAACCTGAGGACGACTGTTCCAGTTATTCACATTCCCGACCGTGACCACCTCACGGTGCTGCAAAAAGTGCATCGGTCCAGGGACCAGCAGAAGATCGCGTATGATGCTCATGCCACGGATCTGCCTGCGCTGGCTCCAGCAGATGTTATTCGCGTCCAGTTGCCTGAGGGAGGTTGGTCGGTCCCAGCTGTTGTTGTCAGGAAGGCCGCCCCAAGTTCTTTCATTGTCCAATTGGCTGACGGCTCCATTCTCTGGCGCAACAGGAGGGCGCTGCAGAGAGTTCCCAGCCTACCACTTAATTGTATTGCTCCGCCGGCTATCATGCCTCCTCCGGACATTCCCTGCCACGAGAACACTGATCTGCCAGCAATCCCGCCTGTCCATGACCCCGCCGCAATGCCAGCAATCCCGCCGCAATGCCAGCAATCCCGCCGCAATGCCAGCAATCCCGCCGCAATGCCAGCAATCCCGCCGCAATGCCAGCGATCCCGCCGCAATGCCAGCGATCCCGCCGCAATGCCAGCGATCCCGCCGCAATGCCAGCGATCCCGCCGCAATGCCAGCGATCCCGCCTGTCTGTGACCCCGCCGCAATGCCAGCGATCCCGCCTGTCTGTGACCCCGCCGCAATGCCAGCGATCCCGCCTGTCTGTGACCCCGCCGCAATGCCAGCGATCCCGCCGCAATGCCAGCGATCCCACCTGTCCATGACACGGCCGCAATGCCAGCGATCCCGCCGCAATGCCAGCGATCCCGCCGCAATGCCAGCGATCCCGCCTGTCCATGACACGGCCGCAATGCCAGCTATCCCGCCTGTCCATGACCCCGCCGCAATGCCAGCGATCCCGCCTGTCCATGACACGGCCGCAATGCCAGCGATCCCGCCGCAATGCCAGCGATCCCGCCTGTCTGTGACCCCGTCGCAATGCCAGCGATCCCGCCTGTCCATAACCCCGCCGCAATGCCAGCAATCCCGCCTGTCCATGACCCCGCCGCAATGCCAGCAATCCCGCCGCAATGCCAGCAATCCCGCCGCAATGCCAGCGATCCCGCCGCAATGCCAGCAATCCCGCCGCAATGCCAGCAATCCCGCCGCAATGCCAGCAATCCCGCCTGTCCATGACCCCGCCGCAATGCCAGCAATCCCGCCGCAATGCCAGCGATCCCGCCGCAATGCCAGCGATCCCGCCTGTCCATGACCCCGCCGCAATGCCAGCAATCCCGCCGCAATGCCAGCGATCCCGCCGCAATGCCAGCAATCCCGCCGCAATGCCAGCGATCCCGCCGCAATGCCAGCGATCCCGCCGCAATGCCAGCGATCCCGCCTGCCCATGACCCCGCCGCAATGCCAGCGATCCCGCCTGTCCATAACACGGCCGCAATGCCAGCAATCCCGCCGCAATGCCAGCAATCCCGCCGCAATGCCAGCGATCCCGCCGCAATGCCAGCGATCCCGCCGCAATGCCAGCGATCCCGCCTGTCCATAACACGGCCGCAATGCCAGCGATCCCGCCGCAATGCCAGCAATCCCGCCTGTCCATGATCCCGCCGCAATGCCAGCAATCCCGCCTGTCCAAGACACCGCCGCAATGCCAGCGATCCCGCCGCAATGCCAGCAATCCCGCCGCAATGCCAGCAATCCCGCCGCAATGCCAGCAATCCCGCCTGTCCACAACACGGCCGCAATGCCAGCGATCCCGCCTGTCCATGATCCCGCCGCAATGCCAGCAATCCCGCCTGTCCATGATCCCGCCGCAATGCCAGCAATCCCGCCTGTCCAAGACACCGCCGCAATGCCAGCGATCCCGCCGCAATGCCAGCAATCCCGCCTGTCCAAGACCCCGCCGCAATGCCAGCGATCCCGCCTGTCCACAACACGGCCGCAATGCCAGCAATCCCGCCTGTCGATGACCCCGCCGCAATGCCAGCAATCCCGCCGCAATGCCAGCAATCCCGCCGCAATGCCAGCAATCCCGCCTGTCCACAACACGGCCTCAATGCCAGCGATCCCGCCGCAATGCCAGCGATCCCGCCTGTCCATGACCCCGCCGCAATGCCAGCGAATCCGCCGCAATGCCAGCGATCCCGCCTGTCCATGACCCCGCCGCAATGCCAGCGAATCCGCCGCAATGCCAGCGATCCCGCCTGTCCATGATCCCGCCACAATGCCAGCGATCCCGCCTGTCCATGACACGGCCGCAATGCCAGCAATCCCGCCTGTCCATGACCCCGCCGCAATGCCAGCGATCCCGCCTGTCCACGATCCCGCCGCAATGCCAGCGATCCCGCCTGTCCATGACCCCGCCGCAATGCCAGCGATCCCGCCGCAATGCCAGCGATCCCGCCTGTCCATGACCCCGCCGCAATGCCAGCGATCCCACCGCAATGCCAGCGATCCCACCGCAATGCCAGCGATCCCACCGCAATGCCAGCGATCCCGCCGCAATGCCAGCGATCCCGCCGCAATGCCAGCGATCCCGCCTGTCCAAGACACGGCCGCAATGCCAGCGATCCCGCTGCAATGCCAGCGATCCCGCCGCAATGCCAGCGATCCCGCCTGTCCAAGACACCGCCGCAATGCCAGCGATTCCGCCGCAATGCCAGCGATCCCGCCGCAATGCCAGCGATCCCGCCGCAATGCCAGCGATCCCGCCACAATGCCAGCGATCCCACCGCAATGCCAGCGATCCCGCCTGTCCATGACCCCGCCGCAATGCCAGCGATCCCGCCGCAATGCCAGCGATCCCGCCACAATGCCAGCGATCCCGCCGCAATGCCAGCGATCCCGCCGCAATGCCAGCGATCCCGCCGCAATGCCAGCGATCCCGCTGCAATGCCAGCGATCCCGCCTGTCCATGATCCCGCCGCAATGCCAGCGATCCCGCCACAATGCCAGCGATCCCGCCGCAATGCCAGCGATTCCGCCGCAATGCCAGCGATCCCGCCGCAATGCCAGCGATCCCGCCGCAATGCCAGCGATCCCGCCGCAATGCCAGCGATCCCGCCTGTCCACGATCCCGCCGCAATGCCAGCGATCCCGCCTGTCCATGACCCCGCCGCAATGCCAGCGATCCCGCCGCAATGCCAGCGATCCCGCCTGTCCATGACCCCGCCGCAATGCCAGCGATCCCGCCGCAATGCCAGCGATCCCGTCGCAATGCCAGCGATCCCGCCGCAATGCCAGCGATCCCGCCGCAATGCCAGCGATCCTGCCGCAATGCCAGCGGTCCCGCCGCAATGCCAGCGATCCCGCCTGTCCATGACCCCGCCGCAATGCCAGCGATCCCGCCTGTCCATGACACCGCCGCAATGCCAGCGATCCCGCCTGTCCATGACCCCGCCGCAATGCCAGCAATCCCGCCGCAATGCCAGCAATCCCGCCTGTCCAAGACACGGCCGCAATGCCAGCAATCCCGCCGCAATGCCAGCGATCCCGCCGCAATGGCAGCGATCCCGCCTGTCCACGATCCCGCCGCAATGCCAGCGATCCCGCCGCAATGCCAGCGATCCCGCCTGTCCATGACCCCGCCGCAATGCCAGCGATCCCGCCTGTCCATGACACCGCCGCAATGCCAGCGATCCCGCCGCAATGCCAGCGATCCCGCCTGGCCAAGTGCCGGCGTCTCCTGCTCCATCTCTGCGCCGATCGACCAGAATTTGTCGCCCGCCTCAAAGGCTGAATCTATAGACTTTACTTTTGTAAATTTCGATCAGTTTGCTCTGTATCTGCACGATAGACACCTTCCCATGTAAATATGTTTGTTAACTCACCACTTGTATATAGTAAGGCATGTATATACCTTCACGTTCCAAAACTTATTTAAAAAAAGGGGAGATGTCATAATATCCACTCATGTATATAATGAGATGCAGTCAGGCAGTGATTGACACACAGGATGACCAATGAACGCACAACACAGAACAACCAATCACCAGACAGGACACCACCGCTATAAAGCTCACAGGGCATTAAGGCTCCCGCTCTTTTCGGGACCCAGATACTGAGACAGTCAGAGTGCACATGTCAGTGGACAGTGAGCCCCGAGAATGTTCAAGGATTAGATGGGCCGGTCAAGAGGGCATGTGTGTTAGAGCATCTTTGGGGACTGAAGGTGGACGTGGTAATGTTGCAGGAGACGCACCTTAGAGTAACTGACCAGATTAGATTGAGGGAAGGCTGGGTCAGTCAGGTCTCTCACTCGGGACTGGATTCGAAGACGAGAGAGGTCGCGATCCTGATCAATAAGCGGGTGGTGTTTGAGGCGGGTAGAATAGTTTTGGATGTGGGAGGTCGGTACATTATGGTCAGTGGGAAACTGGAGCGGGTGCAGGTGGTATTTGTAAATGTGTATGCGCCAAATTGGGATGATGTGAAGTTTATAAAGAGGCTGCTGGGGAAGATACTGGACCTGGATTCGCACAGGTTGGTCATGGGAGGGGAATTCAACACGGTTATTGACCTTGGCTTGGACCTGTCAAGCTCGGAAATGGGCAGGGTGCCAGGAATGGCAAAGGAACTAAAAGGGTTCATGGAGCAGATGGGGGAGGGGGGGAGGGGGGGTGGATCCATGGAGATTTGGGCAGCCGAGGGTGAAGGAGTTCTCCTTCTACTCACAGGTGCATAAAGTGTACTGCCGGACTGATTTCTTCAATTTGAGCAGGGCCTTACTGGCAGGGGTGGTGGACACGGGGTATTTGGCGATCACAATCTCAGACCATGCTCTGCACTGGGTTAACCTGCAGGTTAGTAAAGTCAGTAACCAGCGCCCGCAATGGCAGTTAGATGTGGGACTTTTGGCTGACGAAAGGGTGTGCGAGCGGCTGAGGAAATGTATTCAGAACTATCTGCAGGTCACGGGGGAAATTTCAGCAGCGGTGGTCTGGGAAGCACTGAAGGCAGTGGTTAGAGGGGAGCTGATCTCGATACGGGCCTACAGGGAGAAGGTAGACAGGGCAGAGACGGACCGACTGGTAAAGGAGATACCACAGATCGATAGGAGGTATGCGGAGACCCAGAGGCATGGCTTTTAAGGGAACGGCAGAGGCTACAGGCGGAGTTCGGCTTGTTAACCACAGGGAGGGCGGTGGAGCAGCTGGGAAAGGTGAGGGGGGCGATCTATGAGCAGAAGGCCAGCAGAATGCTTGCACAGCACCTTAGAAAGAGGGAGGCAGCCAGGGAGATAGGGAAAGTAAATGACGGAGATGGAAACCTGGTTGGAGATTCAGTAGGGGTGAATAAGGTGTTTAGGGATTTCTACAGTAGGCTGTACAGGTCGGAACCCCCGATGGGGCCGAAGGGGATGAGGTACTTCTTTAAGGGGCTGAATTTCCCAAAAGTGGACGGGGAGCGGGTAGAAGAGCTGGGGGCCCCGATCGGGATGCAAGAGATAGTGGAGGGTCTGGAGGCCATGCATTCGGGTAAAGCCCTGGCTCTGGACGGGTACCCAGTGGAGTTTTATAAAAAGTTCTCTGGGATATTGGGGCCGGTGTTGATGATGTTCAATGAGACAAGGGAAAGAGGGGTGCTGTCCCCGACGATGTAACAGGCCACGATTTCGCTGATTTTGAAGTGAGACAAAACTCGGAGCTGTGTGGGTCCTCCAGGCCGATATGCCTGTTGAATGTGGATGCTAAATTGCTGGCCAAAATGTTGTCCTCCAGGATTGAGGATTGTGTTCCGGACATTATTGGGGAGGACCAGACGGGGTTTATTAAGGGCAGACATTTGATGGCAAATGTAAGAAGGTTGTTAAACGTGAACATGATGCCCCCGGAAGGTAGGGAGGTGGAGGTAGTGATCGCAATGGATGCAGAAAAGGCTTTTGTTTGGGTAGAATGGGATTATCTGTGGGAGGTACTGGGATGTTTAGGATTTGGGTGGGGCTTTATTGACTGGGTCAGGTTGCTGTATCGCACTCCTGTGGCAAGCATACGGACGAATAGGACAACATTGGACTATATTAGACTGCACCGGGGGAACGAGACAGGGATGCCCCCTCTCCCCACTGCTGTTCGCGCTAGCTATAGAGCCGTTGGCAATTGCTCTCAGAGCCTTAAGGGGCTGGAAGGGGCTGGTCGGGGGGTTGGGGGGAGGTGGAGCTAGAGTCTCGCGTTATGCAGACAACCTGCTTCTGTAGGTATCGGACCCAATGGAGGGGATGGAAGAAATCATGAGGATTCTGGGGGAATTTGGCCGGTTTTCGGGTTATAAGCTAAATATGGGGAAAAGTGAGATGTTTGCTGTCCAGGCGAGGGGACAGGAGAATCGATTGGTGGAGCTGCCGTTTAGATTAGTAGGGGGAAGCTTCAGGTACCTCGGCATTCAAGTGGCGCGGGAATGGGACCGGCTGCATAAATTAAATCTGGCCCAGCTAGTAGACCAAATGAAGGTCAATTTTCGGAGATGGGACGCACTTCCGTTGTCACTGGCTGGGAGGGTGCAGAGGGTGAAAATGACGGTCCTCCTGAGATTCCTGTTCGTGTTTCAATGTCTCCAAATCTTTGTTCCACGTTCCTTTTTGAAATGAGTCAACAAAGTGATCACTGGCTTTGTTTGGACGGGCAAGACCCCGCGAGTAAGGAAGGTAATGCTTGAGCGGAGTCGGGGAGAGGGCGGGCTGGCGCTGACAAATTTTAGTAACTACAGTAGTCCCCTGTTATACCGCGGGTGTTGGGGTCCAAGACAGCCACCCGCGTTGCATCCGAGCCGCGGATGTGAGTATATTTTTTTTCAGCTTGCTTTCCTGCAGCGACAGGCCATCCCAGAACTCACGCTGGTCTGCGAAGAATCGACATCAGAAATCAAAGGCTCCATTTTCTCGCTCCACAGGCGCCGCCAGATACGCTGCGTTTTTCCAGTGTTCTCTGTTTCGCGCTTGAACAGACAGTGCTTGCTCGCTGCTGTACCTCAGCTGAAAGACCAGGGTGAGAGAAGAAGATTGATCCGCGGGAGGGCCACCATTTAATGGAAAGGAATGATGCTCTGAGTTACTCGTGGACATCGGGGAGTGTATGCGGAATGTTCCCCGGGAATAAATGAAGATGCAGTACCAGTAATCAGATAGAGTAAATAATGTCCATGCCTAATTTTTTTGCTCTGCCCTAAGTATATTTCTCGTTTTTAAAATTGGTTCAGGGAAATTAGATTTTTCTAAAAAATTTTCTAAAAAAGCTTGAGGAAAAAGAGTGAAAAAAGTTGGGGTCCATAAGCACCCCCGCCGTATATCGTGAACCGCGGTATTGCGGAGCGCGGTATAACGGGGGACTACTGTATTACTTGGCGGGGAATATAGCCATGATCAGGAAGTGGGTGGTGGGGGAGGGGCCGGCATGGGTGTGTATGAAGGCGGCTTCATGCAAGGGCACCAGTCTGGGGGCGTTGGTAACTGCGCCTCTGCCGTTCCCGCCGGCACGGTACTCCACCAGCCCCGTGGTGGTGACGGCCCTGAGAGTCTGGGGGCAATGGAGGAGACATGTGGGAGCCGAGGGAGCATCGGTCTGGTCCCCAATCTGTAATAATCACCAGTTTGCCCCGGGAAGTATGGATGGGAGCATCCGGATATGGCAGAGAGCGGGGATTGAGAGGATGGGGGATATGTTTATAGAGGGGGAGCTTTCCGAGTATGAGGGTGTTGGAGGAGAAGTTTGGGTTGGCGAGGGGAAACAAATTCAGGTATCTGCAGCTGTCCGTAAACAGATGTCAACCTTCCTGCTCCTACCTCCAAGGGGGATTCAGGACAGGGTAGTTTCCAGAGGGTGGGTAGGAGAAGGGAGCGTCTCAGACATTTACAAGGAACTTAGGGGTCAGAGGAGACGCAGACGGAGGAGCTGAAGCGCAAGTGGGAGGAGGAGCTGGGAGGAGAGATAGAGGATGGTCTATGGGCAGACGCGGTGAGTAGCGTCAACACGTCTGCAACAAGTGCCAGGCTCAGCCTGATACAATTCAAGGTCGTTCATCGGGCTCACATGACAGTGGCCCGGATGAGCAGATTCTTTGGGGTGGAAGACAGGTGTGCAAAATGTGTGGGAGGACCAGAGAACCATGTCCACATGTTCTGGGCATGTCCGAAGTTTAGGGGAATTTGGCAGGGGTTTGCAGATGTCATGTCCACGGTGTAAAAAACAAGGGTGGCACTGAGTCCAGAGGTGCCGATTTTCGGGGTGTCGGAAGACCTGGGAATCCAGGAGGAGAAAGAGGCAGACGTTCTGGCCTTTGCTTCCCTGGTAGCCCGGAGACGGATACTATTAGCTTGGGGGGACTCAAAGCCCCTGAAGTCGGAGACCTGGCTATCGGACATGGCTAACTTTCTCTGTTTGGAGAAAATCAAGTTCGCCATGAGAGGGTCACTGTTAGGGTTCACCCGGAGGTGGCGACCGTTCGTCGACTCCTTTGCGGAAAATTAATTGTCAGCAGAAGTGGGTGGGGGTTAGTTTAGCCTTGAGTAGGGGGTTAATAAAGGTGGGACCTGTAAGGAAGGGAGACGGCTTTTGCACTATGTTTATAGTTTCATGTACGTTGTTTATTTTGGTGTTGTTACAAAAATACCTCAATAAAATGTTTATGGAAAAAAAACATCATTTTCTACCATTTCCCCCACTTCCAGTTCAAAAAGAAAGATTTAATAAGCTTAGACTTTCAGAGACATTGAAACATAGAAAATAGAAGCAGGAGGAGGCCATTCAGCCCTTTGTATCCTGTTCTGCCATTCATTATCATCATGGCTGATCATCAAGTTCAATATCCTGATCCTGCCTTTTCCCAATACCTCTTGATCTCTTCAGCCCCAAGAGCTATATCTAATTTATTCCTGAAATCACACAACATTTTGGATTCAACTACTTTCTGTGGGAGTGAATTCCACAGATTCACCACTCTCTGGGTGAAGAAATTTCTCCTCACCTCAGTCCTAAAAGGTTTACCCCTTATCCTCAAACTATAACCCCTAATCCTGGACTCCTCCACCATCAGGAACATTCTTTCTGAATCTACCCTGTCTAATCCTGTTAGAATTTTGTTTCTATGTGATCCCCTCTCACTCTTCAAAACTCCAATGAATATAATCCTAACTAATTTAGTCTTTCCTTTCAATTATTTAGTTGCTGCAACAGGTGAATAATAATAATCTTTATTCTCACAGGTAGGCTTACATTAACACTGCAATGAATGTACTGTGAAAATCCCCTAGTCGCCACATTCCGGCACCTGTTTGGGTACACAGAGGGAGAATTCAGAATGTCCAATTCACCTAACAGCACGTCTTTTGGGACTTGTGGGAGGAAACCGGAGCACCCGGAGGAAACCCACACAGACATGGGGAGAACGTGCAGACTCCGCGCAGACAGTGACCCAGGCCGGGAAGCGAACCCGGGTCCCTGGCTCAGAGAAGCAACAGTGCTAACCACTGTGTTACTGTGCCACCGAGTGAAGCACATGGGGCCTCCAAGAGCAGACAATGTGGCAGTCAGGGTGATTAACAGTTCACTTTCCTGATGGCAGGTTCAAATTTAGAGAATAAGGCATCAGCATGGTTTTTGGTAACTCAGTTTCACACTGTCTATTTGTGGCTCCTTCTTGTAATGCATTTGCGTGCCAACATTATGTTAAACATCCTGCAATTGTGTTCGCTCTGAGCAATAAAGGGCAAAATTCTCCAGCCCCACCCAATGACGAGTATTCCCCTGACGGAGGATTCTGCCGCCAGTCACCGGCAGCATCGCACCGTCCCGCCAAAGACAATTCTGATTTTGATTCCTCACCCACCCAATCGCCAGGGACTCCATGGCAGGGGTCGACTTCGTTGGGACCGGGAGGTCTCGCTGCCGAGAACATCTGGAGAATTCCACCCAAAGAATCTCCTGAAACCGCCTCATATCTGCTTAAAGGTGAAGAGCAGCAGTTGTTCGTGAGCAGTTGCCTCTCAGCTCAGCACTTTTCCTTTGTGGAACTCTACAACACAAGAGAGGGGAGCAGGAGAATGGCAGCTGGGAGGGAGACATAGGAACAGCCAGGGTGAGTCAGTGGTGGGTTGGTTGGTCTGGAGCAGGGTCAGGGGCTTGGTGAAGTAGGAGAAAGGTCCAAGGGAGGAGAGAGGATGGAGTGGACACACGAAAGATTAAAGTGGGAAGAGCTTGGGCATTGTTGGATGATGGGAGCAGTCAACCAAGAAAATCTAATTCTTTACAAACAAGGTTAGACCAGCTCAGCAGGTTCAGCCATGTTCATAGTGCGGTGAGTACAACAGTGGACACTCACATGAACTTCAATAAAGAGTGAACACAAGAAACACAACATTGTTTTTTCCACCATTCATAAATGTCCCTAACTCCTCTGTAACCATTTAATGCCACCTATGAGGCGCGCCAGTCTATTTAGTCCAAACAAATACCAATGATGCCCACATGAATGAAGTGAAATCATTGGAATGTGAAGTATCTAAAATTAAATTTTAATTTGAGAAACATCCATGTCTCCTGTGTGCTCCCAAGAAGTCTGAAGTTGATGGCAATGGAGTTAGGCAGGAGAATAGTGAGTGTGATGCAGAACCTCCCTCTTTGGCCAGGAGGCTCTTTTCTCGTCAGCACTGATAGCACGTGTCTCCGACACGCTGCCGGCACTTCACCTTTTACTTCAACGCGCATGGGAACCAGCAAAAAGCAAGATATTATGAATATTGTGAAGCAGTGGAAATAGTTAGCAGTGCCGTCTTAGTGGCTGCTTTAACTCTGTGACCATGGTGGGCCTCCTGTAGCTCACCAACTGCAACTAACTATTTGAGCTATGAATCTCTCCAAGTTAGTGGCACAGAAACCCAACAAGCCTAGTTGTTATGGCTACAGGTTCCCTAAGTCGGAGTCTGTGTTTCAGTAAACATGGGAGAACTATCTGCTCACAAAGTTGTGCAAATGCATGGTTTGAAGTATGAATGTCCCAAAAATGTGCCAAACTATCCAATTTCTGACCAATGGTTTCCAAAGAGCTGACATTACCCGCCAGCCCTTGCTCCTCCCCCCCCCCCCCCCCCCCCCCCCCCGCCCCACCCAGGCAGACGACTCAATAATGGCTCTGATTGTGACATGTGAAAGTGGATTGTTACGAGGGTTTTGGAACTCAAGCTGTCGATGTACACAAACATCTTTACGCCAGTATTGGAGGGAGGGAAAATAAGTAAGTACATGAAAGCTTGATTGAAAATCTAAATGGTGAAGACAAAATATTGACGGTGCTGTTCTAGCAGATCAAAGTGACAAGCTCTCGCAAAATATTGAACTTTTTCAAATCGTTAAAAGGTTTTAGATTATTTTGCCCAATGGCCTGTGTGCTAACCCATCAAGTGTAGAAAAGTAGGTGCACAGTTCAAAACATTTGTTGCATCCTTAAAATGCTGACTGTTCATAAAGCAATGCCTAGCCAGTTCAAAGAAATCCTGAATAAAAAGCTGAATAACAAGGACACACTGCTCCAGGTTAATTCAATGGCTTACCTTTTTTATTACATTAGATTTCAGGATTTTTAAGATAGATTTTGGGCACAAAGTTTTCTTCTACTAAACCTGCTTCGAATTTTTTTTTAAACATTACATAACAGGACAATCAGCGTTTAAAATATTGGTTAATATCTTTGGTGGCAATCCGTCAATACTGGTCATCAGAGCACTTTCCAAAATAAACAGGGGCCGAACGCAGATTTTTAACTCAGCTCTATTGCAGATATTAATCCAATCATTGCACTTTGTGATTGTATTTAGTGATCTATATTCTTCAGCAGAGCGACTGCAGGAGTTGCTCACTCAGCTCATCGCAATCGTGTCACGAACGTGACACATCCACAGCCTTTAATGTGAGCTTCACCTGGCAGTAAAATCTGAGACAGCTAATTCAGGCAACTGACCACATGAGTCAAGATGAGGGATTTCCATGCACTATTCATCTGTGCAACACTTCTACCATACTTCACCATGGAGGGCAGTACACCCCAATGTGCCTGTTCCATAACAACAGCACCTATACTCACATTGCAACTTTAACATCGTGAAACATACCAACGCCCTTCTTTTCTTTCCATTTAGAGTCCCTACGTCTTTTTTTTCCAATTAAGAGGCAATTTAGCGTGGCCAATCCGTTTATCCTGTACATCTTTGGGATGTGGGGGTGAAACCCACGCAGACACGGGGAGAATGTGCAAACTCCACATGGACAGTGACTCGGCCGGGATTGAATCCGGGTCCTCGGCGCTGTGAGCCAGCAATGCTAACCACAGCACCCCCGTGCCGTCCCTTGTTGTGATTTCTTATGATATCGCTGAGGAGCAGCACGTAGAGAGATATTAGAGGGGACCGAGGGACAGTAAAGGTAACGGCGTAGCAGCTGGATGGCTTTGCAAGTCATGCTCTGGTTATGATCAGGTGGGTCAGAATGGAATCAGCTGAGAGCAGTCACAGGCAGCTTGATGATGGAGGAGAAGGAAGGTGTCATCAACCATGTCAAAGGCTGCAGGAAACACGAGAAAGATGGGGAGGGATAGTTTATCTGAAGTGTCACTGATCATATTTTGTGTCTTGGAGACAGGCAGAGGTGGCACTCACCAGTTTGAGTGAACAGGAGCTGTATTACAATGCTTTTCAAATGTCTGCAGCCTCATGCTTACTACACTGTTTCAGTTTCTATAACCACATTCATGGGTTAAACTGATAGCACACAGCACAGTTAGCACAGTTAGCACACAGCACAGTTAGCACACAGCACAGTTAGCACAGTTAGCACACAGCACAGTTAGCACACAGCACAGTTAGCACACAGCACAGTTAGCACAGTTAGCACACAGCACAGTTAGCAGTTAGCACACAGCACAGTTAGCACACAGCACAGTTAGCACAGTTAGCACAGTTAGCACACAGCACAGTTAGCACAGTTAGCACACAGCACAGTTAGCACCACAGCACAGTTAGCACACAGCACAGTTAGCACAGTTAGCACACAGCACAGTTAGCACACAGCACAGTTAGCACACAGCACAGTTAGCACAGTTAGCACACAGCACAGTTAGCACACAGCACAGTTAGCACACAGCACAGTTAGCACACAGCACAGGTAGCACAGTTAGCACACAGCACAGTTAGCACAGTTAGCACCACAACACAGTTAGCACAGTTAGCACACAGCACAGTTAGCACACAGCACAGTTAGCACAGTTAGCACACAGCACAGTTAGCACAGTTAGCACACAGCACAGTTAGCACCACAGCACAGTTAGCACACAGCACAGTTAGCACAGTTAGCACACAGCACAGTTAGCACACAGCACAGTTAGCACACAGCACAGTTAGCACAGTTAGCACACAGCACAGTTAGCACACAGCACAGTTAGCACACAGCACAGTTAGCACACAGCACAGGTAGCACAGTTAGCACACAGCACAGTTAGCACAGTTAGCACCACAGCACAGTTAGCACAGTTAGCACACAGCACAGTTAGCACAGTTAGCACAGTTAGCACACAGCACAGTTAGCACACAGCACAGTTAGCACAGTTAGCACAGTTAGCACACAGCACAGTTAGCACACAGCACAGTTAGCACACAGCACAGTTAGCACACAGCACAGTTAGCACACAGCACAGTTAGCACAGTTAGCACACAGCACAGTTAGCACACAGCACAGTTAGCACACAGCACAGTTAGCACACAGCACAGTTAGCACAGTTAGCACACAGCACAGTTAGCACAGTTAGCACACAGCACAGTTAGCACACAGCACAGTTAGCACACAGCACAGTTAGCACAGTTAGCACACAGCACAGTTAGCACACAGCACAGTTAGCACACAGCACAGTTAGCACACAGCACAGTTAGCACAGTTAGCACACAGCACAGTTAGCACAGTTAGCACAGTTAGCACAGTTAGCACACAGCACAGTTAGCACAGTTAGCACACAGCACAGTTAGCACAGTTAGCACAGTTAGCACACAGCACAGTTAGCACAGTTAGCACACAGCAGTTAGCACACAGCACAGTTAGCACACAGCACAGTTAGCACACAGCACAGTTAGCACAGTTAGCACACAGCACAGTTAGCACACAGCACAGTTAGCACACAGCACAGTTAGCACACAGCACAGTTAGCACAGTTAGCACACAGCACAGTTAGCAGTTAGCACACAGCACAGTTAGCACACAGCACAGTTAGCACAGTTAGCACAGTTAGCACACAGCACAGTTAGCACAGTTAGCACACAGCACAGTTAGCACACAGCACAGTTAGCACACAGCACAGTTAGCACAGTTAGCACACAGCACAGTTAGCACCACAGCACAGTTAGCACACAGCACAGTTAGCACAGTTAGCACAAAGCACAGTTAGCACAGTTAGCACACAGCACAGTTAGCACACAGCACAGTTAGCACACAGCACAGTTAGCACAGTTAGCACACAGCACAGTTAGCACACAGCACAGTTAGCACACAGCACAGTTAGCACAGTTAGCACACAGCACAGTTAGCACACAGCACAGTTAGCACACAGCACAGTTAGCACACAGCACAGTTAGCACACAGCACAGGTAGCACAGTTAGCACACAGCACAGTTAGCACAGTTAGCACACAGCACAGTTAGCACACAGCACAGTTAGCACACAGCACAGTTAGCACACAGCACAGTTAGCACAGTTAGCACACAGCACAGTTAGCACAGTTAGTACACAGCACAGTTAGCACAGTTAGCACACAGCACAGTTAGCACACAGCACAGTTAGCACACAGCACAGTTAGCACAGTTAGCACACAGCACAGTTAGCAGAGTTAGCACAGTTAGCACACAGCACAGTTAGCACACAGCACAGTTAGCACACAGCACAGTTAGCACACAGCACAGTTAGCACAGTTAGCACAGTTAGCACACAGCACAGTTAGCACACAGCACAGTTAGCACACAGCACAGTTAGCACACAGCACAGTTAGCACACAGCACAGTTAGCACACAGCACAGTTAGCACAGTTAGCACAGTTAGCACACAGCACAGTTAGCACACAGCACAGTTAGCACACAGCACAGTTAGCACACAGCACAGTTAGCACAGTTAGCACACAGCACAGTTAGCACACAGCACAGTTAGCACAGTTAGCACAGTTAGCACACAGCACAGTTAGCACAGTTAGCACACAGCACAGTTAGCACAGTTAGCACACAGCACAGTTAGCACAGTTAGCACAGTTAGCACACAGCACAGTTAGCACACAGCACAGTTAGCACAGTTAGCACACAGCACAGTTAGCACACAGCACAGTTAGCACACAGCACAGTTAGCACAGTTAGCACACAGAACAGTTAGCACAGTTAGCACAGTTAGCACACAGCACAGTTAACACAGTTAGCACACAGCACAGTTAGCACACAGCACAGTTAGCACACAGCACAGTTAACACAGTTAGCACACAGCACAGTTAGCACACAGCACAGTTAGCACACAGCACAGTTAACACAGTTAGCACACAGCACAGTTAGCACAGTTAGCACAGTTAGCACACAGCACAGTTAGCACACAGCACAATTAGCACACAGCACAGTTAGCACAGAGCACAGTTAGCACACAGCACAGTTAGCACAGTTAGCACACAGCACAGTTAGCACAGTTAGCACACAGCACAGTCAGCACACAGCACAGTTAGCACAGTTAGCACACAGCACAGTTAGCACACAGCACAGTTAGCACAGTTAGCACACAGCACAGTTAGCACACAGCACAGTTAGCACAGTTAGCACACAGCACAGTTAGCACACAGCACAGTTAGCACACAGCACAGTTAGCACAGTTAGCACAGTTAGCACACAGCACCGTTAGCACAGTTAGCACACAGCACAGTTAGCACACAGCACAGTTAGCACACAGCACAGTTAGCACAGTTAGCACAGTTAGCACACAGCACAGTTAGCACAGTTAGCACACAGCACAGTTAGCACAGTTAGCACACAGCACAGTTAGCACACAGCACAGTTAGCACAGTTAGCACAGTTAGCACACAGCACAGTTAGCACAGATAGCACAGTTAGCACACAGCACAGTTAGCACACAGCACAGTTAGCACAGTTAGCACACAGCACAGTTAGCACAGTTAGCACAGTTAGCACACAGCACAGTTAGCACACAGCACAGTTAGCACAGTTAGCACACAGCACAGTTAGCACAGTTAGCACACAGCACAGTTAGCACAGTTAGCACACAGCACAGTTAGCACACAGCACAGTTAGCACACAGCACAGTTAGCACAGTTAGCACAGTTAGCACACAGCACAGTTAGCACAGTTAGCACACAGCACAGTTAGCACAGTTAGCACAGTTAGCACACAGCACAGTTAGCACACAGCACAGTTAGCACACAGCACAGTTAGCACACAGCACAGTTAGCACAGTTAGCACAGTTAGCACACAGCACAGTTAGCACAGTTAGCACACAGCACAGTTAGCACAGTTAGCACAGTTAGCACACAGCACAGTTAGCACACAGCACAGTTAGCACAGTTAGCACAGTTAGCACACAGCACAGTTAGCACAGTTAGCACAGTTAGCACAGTTAGCACACAGCACAGTTAGCACACAGCACAGTTAGCACACAGCACAGTTAGCACAGTTAGCACACAGCACAGTTAGCACAGTTAGCACAGTTAGCACAGTTAGCACACAGCACAGTTAGCACAGTTAGCACACAGCACAGTTAGCACACAGCACAGTTAGCACAGTTAGCACACAGCACAGTTAACACAGTTAGCACACAGCACAGTTAGCACACAGCACAGTTAGCACAGTTAGCACACAGCACAGTTAGCACAGTTAGCACACAGCACAGTTAGCACACAGCACAGTTAGCACACAGAACAGTTAGCACAGTTAGCACAGTTAGCACACAGCACAGTTAGCACACAGCACAGTTAGCACAGTTAGCACACAGCACAGTTAGCACAGTTAGCACAGTTAGCACACAGCACAGTTAGCACAGTTAGCACACAGCACAGTTAGCACACAGCACAATTAGCACAGTTAGCACACAGCACAGTTAGCACAGTTAGCACAGTTAGCACACAGCACAGTTAGCACACAGCACAGTTAGCACAGTTAGCACACAGCACAGTTAGCACAGTTAGCACAGTTAGCACACAGCACAGTTAGCACAGTTAGCACAGTTAGCACACAGCAGAGTCAGCACACAGCACAGTTAGCACACAGCACAGTTAGCACAGTTAGCACACAGCACAGTTAGCACACAGCAGTTAGCACACAGCACAGTTAGCACAGTTAGCACACAGCACAGTTAGCACACAGCACAGTTAGCACAGTTAGCACACAGTTAGCACAGTTAGCACAGTTAGCACACAGCACAGTTAGCACACAGCACAGTTAGCACACAGCACAGTTAGCACAGTTAGCACAGTTAGCACACAGCACAGTTAGCACACAGCACAGTTAGCACAGTTAGCACACAGCACAGTTAGCACACAGCACAGTTAGCACACAGCACAGTTAGCACAGTTAGCACAGTTAGCACACAGCACAGTTAGCACAGTTAGCACACAGCACAGTTAGCACACAGCACAGTTAGCACACAGCACAGTTAGCACACAGCACAGTTAGCACAGTTAGCACAGTTAGCACACAGCACAGTTAGCACACAGCACAGTTAGCACAGTTAGCACACAGCACAGTTAGCACAGTTAGCACAGTTAGCACACAGCACAGTTAGCACACAGCACAGTTAGCACACAGCACAGTTAGCACACAGCACAGTTAGCACAGTTAGCACACAGCACAGTTAGCACAGTTAGCACACAGCACAGTTAGCACACAGCACAGTTAGCACAGTTAGCACACAGCACAGTTAGCACACAGCACAGTTAGCACAGTTAGCACAGTTAGCACACAGCACAGTTAGCACACCAGCACAGTTAGCACCAGTTAGCACACAGCACAGTTAGCACACAGCACAGTTAGCACAGTTAGCACAGTTAGCACACAGCACAGTTAGCACAGTTAGCACAGTTAGCACACAGCACAGTTAGCACACAGCACAGTTAGCACAGTTAGCACACAGCACAGTTAGCACACAGCACAGTTAGCACAGTTAGCACAGTTAGCACAGTTAGCACAGTTAGCACACAGCACAGTTAGCACAGTTAGCACACAGCACAGTTAGCACAGTTAGCACAGTTAGCACACAGCACAGTTAGCACACAGCACAGTTAGCACAGTTAGCACAGTTAGCACACAGCACAGTTAGCACACAGCACAGTTAGCACAGTTAGCACAGTTAGCACACAGCACAGTTAGCACACAGCACAGTTAGCACAGTTAGCACACAGCACAGTTAGCACACAGCACAGTTAGCACAGTTAGCACACAGCACAGTTAGCACAGTTAGCACACAGCACAGTTAGCACAGTTAGCACACAGCACAGTTAGCACACAGCACAGTTAGCACAGTTAGCACACAGCACAGCTAGCACAGTTAGCACACAGCACAGTTAGCACAGTTAGCACACAGCACAGTTAGCACAGTTAGCACAGTTAGCACAGTTAGCACACAGCACAGTTAGCACACAGCACAGTTAGCACAGTTAGCACAGTTAGCACACAGCACAGTTAGCACAGTTAGCACAGTTAGCACACAGCACAGTTAGCACACAGCACAGTTAGCACAGTTAGCACACAGCACAGTTAGCACAGTTAGCACACAGCACAGTTAGCACAGTTAGCACAGTTAGCACACAGCACAGTTAGCACAGTTAGCACACAGCACAGTTAGCACACAGCACAGTTAGCACACAGCACAGTTAGCACACAGCACAGTTAGCACACAGCACAGTTAGCACAGTTAGCACACAGCACAGTTAGCACAGTTAGCACACAGCACAGTTAGCACACAGCACAGTTAGCACACAGCACAGTTAGCACAGTTAGCACACAGCACAGTTAGCACAGTTAGCACACAGCAGTTATCACAGTTAGCACACAGCACAGTTAGCACAGTTAGCACACAGCACAGTTAGCACATAGCACAGTTAGCACAGTTAGCACACAGCACAGTTAGCACAGTTAGCACAGTTAGCACACAGCACAGTTAGCACAGTTAGCACACAGCACAGTTAGCACAGTTAGCACAGTTAGCACACAGCACAGTTAGCACACAGCACAGTTAGCACAGTTAGCACACAGCACAGTTAGCACACAGCACAGTTAGCACACAGCACAGTAAGCACAGTTAGCACACAGCACAGTTAGCACACAGCACAGTTAGCACACAGCACAGTTAGCACAGTTAGCACACAGCACAGTTAGCACAGTTAGCAGAGTTAGCACACAGCACAGTTAGCACACAGCACAGTTAGCACAGTTAGCACACAGCACAGTTAGCACAGTTAGCACACAGCACAGTTAGCACACAGCACAGTTAGTAGAGTTAGCACACAGCACAGTTAGCACACAGCACAGTTAGCACAGTTAGCACACAGCACAGTTAGCACAGTTAGCACACAGCACAGTTAGCACACAGCACAGTTAGCACACAGCACAGTTAGCACAGTTAGCACACAGCACAGTTAGCACACAGCACAGTTAGCACACAGCACAGTTAGCACACAGCACAGTTAGCACAGTTAGCACAGTTAGCACACAGCACAGTCAGCACACAGCACAGTTAGCACAGTTAGCACACAGCACAGTTAGCACAGTTAACACACAGCACAGTTAGCACAGTTAGCACAGTTAGCACACAGCACAGTTAGCACAGTTAGCACACAGCACAGTTAGCACACAGCACAGTTAGCACAGTTAGCACACAGCACAGTTAGCACAGTTAGCACACAGCACAGTTAGCACAGTTAGCACACAGCACAGTTAGCACACAGCACAGTTAGCACACAGCACAGTTAGCACAGTTAGCACAGTTAGCACACAGCACAGTTAGCACACAGCACAGTTAGCACACAGCACAGTTAGCACAGTTAGCAACAGTAGCACAGCGCACAGTTAGCACACAGCACAGTTAGCACACAGCACAGTTGGCACACAGCACAGTTAGCACAGTTAGTACACAGCACAGTTAGCACAGTTAGCACACAGCACAGTTAGCACAGTTAGAACAGTTAGCGCACAGCACAGTTAGCACACAGCACAGTTAGCACAGTTAGCACAGTTAGCACACAGCACAGTTAGCACAGTTAGCACAGTTAGCACACAGCACAGTTAGCACAGAACAGTTAGCACAGTTAGCACACAGCACAGTTAGCACACAGCACAGTTAGCACAGTTAGCACAGTTAGCACACAGCACAGTTAGCACACAGCACAGTTAGCACAGTTAGCACAGTTAGCACAGTTAGCACACAGCACAGTTAGCACACAGCACAGTTAGCACACAGCACAGTTAGCACAGTTAGCACACAGCACAGTTAGCACACAGCACAGTTTAGCACAGTTAGCACAGTTAGCACAGTTAGCACACAGCACAGTTAGCACAGTTAGCACACAGCACAGTTAGCACAGTTAGCACAGTTAGCACAGTTAGCACACAGCACAGTTAGCACACAGCACAGTTAGCACAGTTAGCACAGTTAGCACAGTAGCACACGCAGCACAGTTAGCACACAGCACAGTTAGCACACAGCACAGTTAGCACACAGCACAGTTAGCACAGTTAGCACAGTTAGCACCTTAGCAGCACACACAGCACAGTTAGCACACAGCACAGTTAGCACACAGCACAGTTAGCACACAGCACAGTTAGCACAGTTAGCACACAGCACAGTTAGCACACAGCACAGTTAGCACACAGCACAGTTAGCACAGTTAGCACACAGCACAGTTAGCACACAGCACAGTTAGCACAGTTAGCACACAACACAGTTAGCACAGTTAGCACACAGCACAGTTAGCACACAGCACAGTTAGCACTTATTAGCACACAACACAGTTAGCACCAGCACAGTTAGCACAGTTAGCACGTTAGCACACAGCACAGTTAGCACACAGCACAGTTAGCACAGTTAGCACAGTTAGCACACAGCACAGTTAGCACACAGCACAGTTAGCACAGTTAGCACACAGCACAGTTAGCACACAGCACAGTTAGCAGAGTTAGCACAGTTAGCACAGTTAGCACACAGCACAGTTAGCACAGTTAGCACAGTTAGCACACAGCACAGTTAGCACAGTTAGCACAGTTAGCACAGTTAGCACACAGCACAGTTAGCACACAGCACAGTTAGCACACAGCCACAGTTAGCACACAGCACAGT